>NC_079169.1:74455130-74515130 GCF_947568905.1 Ostrea edulis
TCACAGGCCTGATCGCTCACCTGAGTGCTAGTTAAACGTATCACTAGGGCAAGGGACTATGGAATCCTATTCTGCATATCTAAGCTAAATTCTAATATTTAGCAACAGTATAAAACAAGATATGTTCTTAAATGTCCTCGAAAGTGCCTGTACTGATGAAAGGCTTTACATAATATATGTAGCATTATCACGATATGACTAATTTGGACCCGTCCTGGAGTAAAAGCCCTAAGGCTGCAAAATTCATAATTTTGGTATGTACATCGATCCTTTCCTGTTCTTCTTACATATGCACTTAGTTTTTATACCGTAACAGCAAACATAAAGAGGTCTTTCAAACGATAAAGATAATAATTACTATCATCATTTTGGCCCCACTCTGACACCAAAACCAATACCTCCTGGGATCATGAAATTTACAATTTTAGTAAAGGTCGACCTACTCCTTCTAGATATCTATTCAGTCTCAATTCAGTATCAGTAACATTAAAGACTATTTTACACATTGATACTATATAATACTAAGTTTTTGCCCCACCCTGGGGTCAGATCCTCTATCCCATGAATCATAAAATTTACAATTTTTATAGAGGTCTTACTCTACATCACTATGCATTTATTTATTTACGCGTGTGCAATTGTGGAGAAAATGTTTGAAATTTCATCAATTTGGGGCAGTTTTTGTCCCACCCCTAAGCCCCCAGGGATGCAGGAGTCCTGACATTTACAAGTTAAGTCCCTCTTGTCCAAAAGATGCTTCATACCAAATTCGAAAGGAATAGGAATGGTATTTATCAAGAACAAGTTAATAATGTTCTATTTTTCACACATTCAATAACTGACCATTTTGACTCGACCCTGATTATCAAAGACCCTACCCCTGGGACCATCAAATTTACAATTTTGGTGAAGGACTACTTATTCTTCCTGAATATCCAAATCTGTTTTTTGTAAATTGGTCAATTTTTGGCAGTTTTTGTCCTGCCCCCAAGGCCCCAGTGGTGCAGGAGTCCTGAAATTTACAATTTATGTCCCCCTTAGGCCAAGTAAAATTAATTAGTAGATTATCATTCCGGCCCGCCCCTCGAAAATCGCCCCGCCCCGATTTTTTTATTTTTCAAAATTACGATTTCCGGATATTTTTATGTCCGGTCCGGTATCGTAAACGTACTTTGTTTCACTTTGCCTTTTAGAAACCCAAATACACATGTAATTATGATTTATAAAGCCTTTTCTCAATGAGAGAAGGCATTTTCTTTCGAGGTCAAGAATACCATGGCGAAAAATAAAAAATAAAATCCTCCCACCCGCCCCATTTTTTTTGTGAAGTTTGAATGATAATCTACTAATTAATTTTACTTGGCCTTATCCCAAATATCCGTCATACCAAATTTGAAAAGAATTGGAATGGTAGTTATCAAGGAGAAATCAAAAATGCACAACGACAACCATTTCCAGTAGGTCACCAGAGTTTAATCAGGTGACCTAAACCATGAAATCAAGTGATCAATGAAGAGTGACCGACCTCACCCACCCTGTACCAACAAAAATGGATTTTTGAAATCTCATGAACTTCAGTATCCCACAAAAATTAATGAAATGACAATAACCTGTTCTGTCGAAATCGCCGAAAGGAATTCCCATGATGGAAACGGAGGCTGATGACCCATTGGCATAGTTTATCTTGTAGAGAGACATTTCTTCACAGTCAATTGGATGCTGACAAAACACAATATAAATCATTGACAAATAACTAGATAATCAGAATATTAATCTAGCTTTTGTCAAAATATAACAATTTACTAGATAGATTTTCATCGCCCTTCTGGCTTCGTTCACTCCATTAACATATTCGGAGTGTGTTCACGACATGTTCTCGAACAGTCCATAAAGAACAATAATTGTCCAGTTACGAGTCGGACAAAAGTTTACCATATTTGGCCATATCATCTTAATCAAAGATCACAGTGACCTGACTTTAATGTGCGACCCACCCTCTACCCAAGATGCATCAGCTGATAAAGTTTGATGATTCTAGGTCTCATAGTATTTAAGTTATGAACCGGACACGAAGCGGGACGGACGGACACGATCGCCATACCATAATATGCCCCGTTATAGACGATCGTATAAAGATACTTCCCATATATTGCCATGTAAATTTTCCCCCCATTGTGGCCCCATTAATTCTGATAGAAAGGTCTTGTCACAAGGATTGCTCCTGTCAATATTAAAGCGTTTAAATTATTGCTCAAATGTCCAGTAGAAATCACAGGCACCTGAAGTGTGGAGCACAGGCACCTGAGGTGTGGATCACAGGCACCTGAAATGTGGATCACAGGCACCTGAAGTGTGGAGCACCGGCACCTGAAGTGTGGAGCACCGGCACCTGAAGTGTGGAGCACAGGCACCTGAAGTGTGGAGCAAAGGCGTCTGAAGTGTGGAGCACAGGCACCTGAAGTGTGGACAGATTGTAGAGATCTTATGTACATACCCCCCTTCTAGAAAGAAATTATTTTTATACAGAACCAATAATTTATCCAAAATATGTTATTTTCCCACCAATCACCCTCATAAGTCGTTCTGAATAGTCAGTTTCAATCTTCTGTAATCACTTGTGAGATACTAATATACATACATGTATATATATAGAGAAGCGGAGTGGATCGTAAACCCTTGACTAGCGAATATGGCTTACGTACATCACAGAAAATCTATGACGTAAAAATTCTTGGGGCGCCAACCGACGGCTGGTTTACGCGTCCGTTCGCTAGGTTTTTGTCTTATTGTCAGCTTATCATGCGTTCATGAATGTATCTTGATTGGTGTGAACCTGTTTATTTTGATTGCTTATTGTGCATTTGGCAATTAGGCACAATGTATGTCCGTTTCTTACATACCAGATCGTTACGTTTGCTTTTATGTGTATTTTTTTGGGCAAAAAAAGTCCGTTGATTAAGCATTCAAAGTCATTTATTAAGTTTTTATGGTCATTGAAATCATATTAAGCGTTTTGTTCTCTTAAATAATATCTGTTGCCCTTTCCGCCGCCCATACATTTGGCTAGGGTAATTTACGGTTCCGTAATTTACAAACAAGTGCCTAACATATCGATTACTTATTTTGAAAATTGACGTTGAAGAACCTGGCTAGTTTGACTTAAGTGCCACTTTAACACACCGAACTTATCTATACTTTATTTATCTTACCTTTCGTTTCCTGTGAGGATAAGAACTAGAACGATTGTTTACATCACACTCTTGAGTTATCGTTCTTTATGAATGTATGGATGGCAATTTGGCACTTAAACGTAAGATAGTGTATTTGTAAGTCGCAAAAAAAAAAAAAAAAAAAAAAAAAAAAAAAAAAAGCTTTTTAATGAAAAACATTGTACGTGGTATTTTTTCGTTTATTGAAATATTTATGTTACACACATCAATCGAATGGATATAAATCATAGAAGTACTGTCTTTTACTTTCAGATGTAGGTATTGAACCGCGCTGTGAATTATAGTGCCTTGATAATCGGTTTTATGGAAACAATTCCTTCCATTCGTTACCAATCTTCATGAAATCTGACATGAGACCAGATGACATATAGATGGACATTATACTGAGGTACTTTCGGCCCCTTTATTGGTACTTCATGGCTTGCCATCCAACTGGACTGTCCAGATCACATGCCCATCTCCTGCAAGGCACAAGACCGTAAAAAAAGCTCACAAATGTTCGGGATGTCAAGCGTTATTTACTGCATGCGGTCATTGCCAAGGATGGGTTATTGGTGGTGAAACGTAATGTCCCATTCCATCCAACACAGGAATGTATTATTGTTCCTCGCAGTGTCCTGGAGGGACTCCTTACTTCTCTACACATTTCATTGGACCATCCATCTTCCAATCAACTGAAAAAAGTGGTAAATCGATTCTTCTTTGCACTGGACATGGACAAAACTATGAACAACACCACAGACAAGTGTCATCAGTGTACTGCATTGAAGAGTGCACCTAAATTTCAACCAGAACACACTTCAAGCCAACCACATGACAGAGTCGGCTATCTGTTTGCAGTTGATGTCCTTAAACGTGAACGCCAACTCATACTGTCCTGCGTGAGTACATAACTTCCTATACACGGACATTACTCATTGAAAATGAGCGTCATGAAACACTTCGAGAAGGACTACTCATCTTGTGTTCAGAGCTACTACCATTAGATGTCCCTTCGTTGTAATCCGGACAGACCCTGCCCCTGGATTTACCGCATTAATCAATAATTAACTCCTAGCCAAGTATCGCATATACATTGAAGTGGGACGCGTAAAAATATCAATAAAAACCCGGTAGCAGAAAGAGCAATACAGGAACTAGAAGTAGAAATCTTGCGCCATGATCCACTATGTCGCACAGACACTCCATTATCTTTGTGTTTGATTACCTCTCGACTGAATACACGTATAAGAAGAAGAGGAATCTCGGCCAAAGAGATGTAGACCCATCGTGACCAGTTCTCACATGAACAGATTCCCGTTGATGATTACAAGCTTATTTCGCAACAACATGACATTAAGCTTGATAATCACCCACACAACCAGGCCTCTACACAACCTGGAAAGAGCAGTGCCCCTGGATGTCACAGCAAAGTTTGTGACTTGGTGTAGTTATATTGTGACCGTAATAAATCAAGATCCAGAGACAGATATATTGTAGTATCATGTGATGGCGACACATTAGCAAGTTCAGTGGCTCCCAGCTTCGACGAACAGCTTATCGTGTTAAAGATAGTGATTGCTACTTTGTACCAGCAGAGGAAGTCAGTCAAGACCACATTCCCAACAAACTACCCTCCGATGATGAGTGTGATGAACCGCCTCATGAATTAATGAACTTGGAAAACAAATTAACCAATCTTACATACCCATCCCCACCACCAATACCTACTACTCTCTCGGATCCACCATTTCCACTTCAACCTTCACTGCCTGCTGATAAACCAACAGAACCGGTAGTTCCTGAGATATCACAACCATGTTTATATATCTCAACTGATTCGATATGCAAGAGCTTGTTCTGGGTATAGTCAGTTTTTAAATCGAGGTAAGCTACTGACAAACAAGTTGATGGTACAGGGATTTCAACAGTCTCGATTGAAGTCAGCATTTCGCAAATTCTATGGTCGTTATAACGATCTAGTTCGTCAATACAACCTCGCATTGGGTCAAATGCTGTCTGACGTGTTTCATACCGATTGTTAAGCCGTTCTTGGCACACTGATTTTGACTGTGGATAACTCCGTTTACCTGATCAGGATATGGGGCTCACGGCGGGTGTGACCGGTCAACAGGGGATGCTTACTCCTCCTAGGCACCTGATCCCGCCTCTGGTGTGTCCAGGGGTCCGTGTTTGCCCAACTATCTATTTTGTATTGCTTGTAGGAGTTATGAGATTGATCACCGTTCGTTATCTTCACCTTGCATCCATATTGAACCGCGATGTGAAATGTAGTGACACGCATTATAAAACTTACTTTGTACAGTGCTGATTCTGAATACTTTGTCCAGTAATCATTCAATATTTCGAGAACTTGACTTACTTGATCATGTAGAAATAAAGTTATTCAAAAATTTTGAAGCTGTTTTTTTTTTTAATTGTAAGAAGCATCAAGATAGGAAAAAGAAAAATATATTCCAATCAGATTATTACGATGCATGTAGCCGTGTCTGTCGTCAGAAGTTTGTAATGAAAACAAATATATGTAGTTAATCAAAATAATTATAAATGTACCTGTCTTAGGAAAGATGTTTAAACAGTCGTAATATTGGTTTTATCTGATGTGTGGAGCGGGTTTATTTTATTTTATTTTATTTTTTTTTTTTTTTTTTTTTTACACTAGATACATTAGCACCCGCACCGGTTGCAGTAGCTCATTGGTCGTACCTTGACCTTGATTTCCTTTTACTTCCGTATGAAGTAGTAGAACGGCTGCTTTGTGAGCAGTTTTGCCTTTAATTCACCATAACAGACATATTTTCACCAACTGAGGAAACAATGTTTAATGAATTCTTTTTATTTCTACACACAAATAAACCAAATGATGTCTTGTAATCGCTACGTACAAATGTAGGTAAACCGCCGCGGTGGTCTAGAGGTTAGAGCGTTCGCCCCGCATGTGGAAGGCCGGTGTTCGAATCTCGGCCGCGACAGACCTAACTCGTTAAAAGAGGTTATGACAGTTTCATCCCCAAACGCTCGGCATCAGGTGTGAATGTCATGGCCGATGGGTCCTCGGGGATTTTTCCGTTAAAAACAGTAGGCGTGGCACGCAAAAGAACCCACACTGCTCAATGGCCATAAGCGCCGAGTATAGGCCTAAATTTAAAGCCCTTCACCGGTCTTGGTGACGTCTCCATTTGAGTAAAAAATTCTCGATCGAGAATGATCAAATCTTGGTATGACTGCAGGGTGAGACCCTTATAAAACCAAGATGCCATGTCACAGCAGGCGTGGCACGATAAAATATTTTGACATGTAATATATGATGATCGGTGATATGGCATTTTTAAAAACGGTTTCTATGCGAGATTTGTGTATTCCATTGAAATATATAAACTCTGAAGTTATATATTTTATCAAAAATACGTCCGAAATACCCAAGAAATTGAACATTTAAAAATACAAGAAGGGGGGTACCGGAAGTCCCGTCCACAAGCACCTGTGGGATTTACACCATGTAAAGGTAAGAAATGCATGTTTCATTGTGATAGGGAGTTAAAAGGATGTCTAAGGCGAAAAGTTGAAGCGGACAAGAAATTTAGTTTAACCTATTTTAATCGCGACAAGCGGCCGAAGTCTCGAATCACTTTGTGTGACACTGGTCTGAGATTCGGAAGAGGCTTTGAACAGTCCAAATATCCAGCCTCGACGAATCTCGCCGAGATCAAGAATACAGATAAACGGACAATTCATCTGGTTTAAACTTGTCTGGTCTACGATAGGTACAGCAAAAGAAAACAAACAAACCCCCAAAAATTATTAAATACTTTTGCTTTAATTTGGGTACTGAGTATTGCACAATGAATTTTCAATGATATAAAAAAGCAGGTTATGTGCAACATCAGTTCTACCAGAGTTACAAGATAGGGGAAACAAAATAAACAGTACGTAACATACACTAAGTGTAAAACAAAATAAACAGTATATTAATCTCGGTTGGGATTCGGCTCGGCTGAATGGATGGAGGGTTACTTTTATAGTCGAATAACTTATTTGAAGCGAACAGAAGTGTCACCTAAGTGCACATTAATTGCTTGAACTGGCCGAAGCTGAAAGTAAATTTCCAGACATGAATTATGAAGGACTGCTCTGAGATTCGGTGAAGGCGTCAGTCCAAATGTTCAGCCGAGCCGAATCTCAACCGAGATTAACAGTATATAGCCGACAATGACATCGCCGTACGCCACGGCTGAAACGTACCTCCTCTTCCCTTTCACGTGAAAGGGGAGAGGAGCTTACGTTTCAGCCGTGGCGCGCGACGATGCGACATTGGGTGCAAAGATTATCTGAAATTTACAATTTGCGAAAGAAGCGGGGTTCATCTGCCTCTTTCCCAAATATTGTTGATGCGTGAAAAATAATTTTGTGACCATTGACTAACATTGTGAAATATATCTGCTCAGGACAATTTTCGCTCTGCCATGTGAAAATATTCAATTCATCGTTGGCAAGACTTTCACCCACGTAAGTAATAGTCCACTGCAAAGATGGATATAAACACATATCTTTCGTATAATGATCATAATACCCATTCAGTGATGCACGAGTGGCTGCGTCCATGCAAAACCGGATGTAAGAGGACTGATTAAGATGGCCATTTACATCCTCGTCACTATGTCCAGGAAATACCGTATATTTGAATGCATTTTCGGGGATTTTTGGCAAATCTTCTTTTTCGGTTCCAGGATGACCAGGGGTACCCATGAAAGATGAATATTTCTTTTGGTACCATTCAGGAAATGGTATGGACCGGCGCGTTTTTCTACTAATTCTCACCACTTTAAAATAATTTTCTCCCAGTATTTCATCGGTGGTTTCGTTCTTCAAGTTGACCACAAACATTAATGATGATTTCTTTTGTTGTTTGATTTCTAAATTTGACGTTATCTCTGTCAACGATGCTAAATTCAAACGGTGTAATTTAGAATCGAGATGGAGGTGTTGCTTGACAACAGCTATTGCGGCGTCCTCATTAACTATGTTTTCATGGTCAATGAATCCTTTCATGAAAGCTAGAATTCGTGCAGCTTCGAACATTTTGGTCACACACCAGACTGCCCAATGCCCTATTAAAGTTTGAAGAAGAAAACGCATTATATTGATTTCTTGGTTTTTACAGTGAAGAATATAACTATTTGATTAAAGTATTATTTCAATTGTATTATATCAACTCAGGTTGTACTTATTCATAAAAAACTATTGTGATTTCATCATTATCATTTAATACCAACTTCCGTTGTATTGTTGAGCCAGATCTAGACCCCTAAATGTAATGATCAATGAACGAGAGACATATACACATTAATGATCAATGAACGAGAGACATATACACATTAATGTAATGATCGAGAGACATATACACATTAATGAACGAGAGACATATACACATTAATGAACGAGAGACATATACACATTAATGAACGAGAGACATATACACATTAATGAACGAGAGACATATACACATTAATGAACGAGAGACATATACACATTAATGAACGAGAGACATATACACATTAATGTAATGATCAATGAACGAGAGACATATACACATTAATGAACGAGAGACATATACACATCAATGAACGAGAGACATATACACATTAATGAACGAGAGACATATACACATTAATGAACGAGAGACATATACACATTAATGATCAATGAACGAGAGACATATACACATTAATGTAATGATCAATGAACGAGAGACATATACACATTAATGAACGAGAGACATATACACATTAATGAACGAGAGACATATACACATTAATGGTATCCTGAATGTCCCACTCCCACAGATTAAACCTGAAAGTGTTACATTTTATGGGATGAAGTGAGAAAATCATTCAATCGTAGTATAGGAGAGGAGAAAATCTTTGACTGGACCGGGAATCGAACCCGGGATCCTGCATTACTAGTCAGGTGCTCTAACCACTGAGCTACCCAGACCCCTGCATTACTAGTCAGGTGCTCTAATCATTGAGCTACCCAGACCCCTGCATTACTAGTCAGGTGCTCTAATCACTGAGCTACCCAGACCCCTGCATTACTAGTCAGGTGCTCCAATCACTGAGCTACCCAGACCCCTGCATTACTAGTCAGGTGCTCTAATCATTGAGCTACCCAGACCCCTGCATTACTAGTTAGGTGCTCCAATCACTGAGCTATCCAGACCCCTGCATTACTAGTCAGGTGCTCTAATCACTGAGCTACCCAGACCCCTGCATTACTAGTCATGTGCTCTAACCACTGAGCTACCCAGACCCCTGCATTACTAGTCAGGTGCTCTAATCATTGAGCTACCCAGACCCCTGCATTACTAGTCAGGTGCTCCAATCACTGAGCTACCCAGACCCCTGCATTACTGGTCATGTGCTCTAACCACTGAGCTACCCAGACCACCGCATTACTAGTCATGTGCTCTAACCACTGAGCTACCCAGACCCCTGCATTACTAGTCAGGTGCTTTAATCACTGAGCTACCCAGACCCCTGCATTACTAGTCAGGTGCTCTAACCACTGAGCTACCCAGACCCCTGCATTACTAGTCAGGTGCTCTAACCACTGAGTTATCCAGACCCCTGCATTACTAGTCAGGTGCTCTAACCACTGAGCTACCCAGACCCCTGCATTACTAGTCAGGTGCTTTAATCACTGAGCTACCCAGACCCCTGCATTACTAGTCAGGTGCTCTAACCACTGAGCTACCCAGACCCCTGCATTACTAGTCAGGTGCTCTAACCACTGAGTTATCCAGACCCCTGCATTACTAGTCAGGTGCTCTAACCACTGAGCTACCCAGACCCCTGCATTACTAGTCAGGTGCTCTAACCACTGAGCTACCCAGACCCCTGCATTACTAGTCAGGTGCTCTAACCACTGAGCTACCCAGACCCCTGCATTACTAGTCAGGTGCTCTAACCACTGAGTTATCCAGACCCCTGCATTACTAGTCAGGTGCTCTAACCACTGAGCTACCCAGACCCCTGCATTACTAGTCATGTGCTCTAACCACTGAGCTATCTAGACCAATGTCCACGTTCCGTATAGCCCTAACTACTACATTTCTCCCTCCATTAATTTGTCTTCGCCCTCGAAGACACACAATCCAGATTCCTTTCGCTCCTGGCAGGAATGGTCAACAGCACCAACTAAATTATAGGAGAGGAGAAAGTCTATGGCTGGACCGGTAATCGAACTTGGGACCCCAGCATTACTAGTCAGGTGCTCTAACCACCGAGTTGCACATGTAGCTAGGCCGTTATCCACGATCCATATAGCCATTTTTCTAGACTATTTATCACTTGAAAGATTTGCGATGCCCAAAATCAGATGGATGAAAACTTTTTGTCTCTTAAAACGCTTGATTCCTATCATTTGATCACACAAGAAAGGAATATTAACCATAGATACATGCAGAAAACTAAACGGCTATTTTGGTGGATTTCATACTGACATAATTTCAATGACCAATATAGAGAATTAGTGCATAGATGTTGGAGAAAATGCAAAATTAAAGGTTGTTATTCGGGAAATTTCGTGATAAATAAATGTGTTTTAATAATAATAAAACCTGTATAGAAAATGCACGCCTATTCAGTACCAACGAAAAGATAAGGTAAGGAAATCCATGAAATTTGATGCACTACGAAAATTAATGAAATGTCAATAACCTGTTCTGTCGAAATCGCCTAATGGAATCCCTCTGATGGTCACGGAGGCTGATGACCCATTGGCATAGTTTATCTTGTAGAGGGACATTTCTTAGTCGTCAACTCTGTAGAAACGTTTCTTTATAACATTTACAGATGCTGTTTTTCAGCATATATCTATATCCATTTCTGCAAACATTATATACTTTAATTGAATTATTGCGCGCATCAAATCAATTGATGGCATCTTCAAATAACTAAAGATATATTCAATCATTTGACTTTATGTCAATTTGGCGCTCCATAGTCTGTTCCCATTAAATCATGATGTACTATATGCACCAAGAAGAACGATGTTTATTATTTTATGAAATTTACGTATGAATAATCTTGGAAAGTAGTAATCAAAATCAGAATTGTAGGAAGACTTTACTACTACGCAAAGGAAGTATTTAAAAGTATAAAATTGTCTTACACTGTCAATGTGTCCCTTCCTCCGAAAGGTGGGTGTACAAACTAGAACGTTTTTCGAGATCATGCGCTTGGGTTATCGTTCGTTGCTAATGAAATGACACTATGGATGGCAGTTTGGACATTCTCTCTAAGAAATTGAGATATCTGTATTCGTTTATTGAATATATGGTCGATTAAAAACAAATTTACATCTATGTCATATGTATAATACCAATTAATACCAATGTTTAAAAACATTTTAAGAAAGACACTAAAATGCTAATGTAACTATCATAGATATAATGTTAATTAAGAGTATATTTTCTTTACAAAGTAGACGCTAATTGTAAACTATTTAGATTATCAAACACACACACACACACGTACACACACATACACACACACACATATAATATACTTTATAGGGGAAATAAATCGCGGTGAAATTTTTCGCTATATTCGCGGTCTAGACAAATCCGCGAATTTAAGAAACCGTGAATAATTTTATTTTTTATTATTATCTAATACACAATGTGTATCAAAAAGGGGGAGGGGGCTTATAGTGATTCGAATCCGCGAATTTATGAACCTGCGAATGTGTCTAAAATTTAAATTACAAGCCGTGAGATTATTCCACTATACAGTATATATATATATGAGAGAGAGAGAGAGAGAGAGAGAGAGAGAGAGAGAGAGAGAGAGAGAGAGAGTTTACAAAGGAATCATCAATGAGTGGTCTGATGTAGAGTACAGGACGTGTACTCGGGAGAACTTCAGATTGAAAATCTGTCCGTGTCCTCGCCGCCACCAGTCACTATTGAGAGGAAATGCGTTGTCCGGTGACAAAAATATTTGAATTAAATCTATCGTCTTCCACGGCCGAAGACAATAAAATTAACCGACTGCCTCCTGGCGGCCGGTAAAAATTCATGATTTGATAATCTGGATATTTTTAAGTTTTTGTTACAGTCAGTTTTACAATAATTAAGAGAAAACTTAACTTCTAGTTGTCGGAAGTTTCATTATTCCAATTAACCTTCGACTTAATATGATAAAATTGATGCAATGTAATCGAAGACTTTAATCATTTATTTTTAAAAATGTTTAGTTCTGTTTATTTATACATTTGATGCTTTTATTGGCACATATTAAAATACCAAACAACCTCTCCATATTTACCAGGAAATTCGGTTTCTATTTTGAATTAAAACAAAAAGTAATCAGAACAGAAATCTTCGCCAGGAGGATCCAACAGCAGGACTCAAACTCATGACCTCCGATCACGAAGCGAACACTCTACCACTGAGCTACCGCAACCGGTGTTATGTATTTTGTCTTAATTCTGTTGACTTTGCATGCAAGTATTTACATTTTTCAGGTCAATACGATGCTTTAGCTGCCTGAGAAGTACAATTTTCATCAGACCCCGAAGGATTGTGTTCACACACTGATAAAACTGGTGCACAGAAATGTAATTTAGCATGGGTTCATATGATAGCCGAGGAAGTGCCATACACCGCTGGCTAGTAACCATTCGTAGCATTGCTCCTGTAGACCACAGCAATCCGATCCATACAAAATTCCACATCGTCCACACACTGCCCGGAAGAGATAGTTCTTCCGATTCAAGGTGGCATAAAATCTTGAAAATAGGGAATGGTTGCTTGTATACTAGTACTCGACGACAACTGGAATTCAGGGACTGTCTCTTCGTTAGAAGTCGTATTGTACCCAGATATCAGCATCACTTTTTACACCCGTTTTCCGGACACGAGTTTCATGCACAGGGGTAGCCGTTTTACGATCAAGACAAAATGCGCCTAAGGTTTTCCTAAAGATTTGCAGCCTTTTCGTGTCTCTCCGAGTCAGGATGGATCGGAACTGGTCCCGACTACATGAACTTCTGACAGACATTGGTATTGTTTTCACTGACATAACATGAGTGATAGATAGCTAATTTTCATTAAATCCGCGAAATTCAAGACGTTGTAGAATATATTGAGCGCTTACCATTCAAATTTTTATCAATCGCTCTTCAAAACAACACAGCGGATACACCTTCGTATATCGTTAAAAAAAACAAATTTTGTTTTTCACTTTAAATGATCAAAATCTTCAGTCTAATATGTTAAGAAGGAATCACCCCAAAAAAATTAAGGTTATTCATCATGACAGAAGCTCAATTTAGAGAGTTTATTATTTATTTTGAAACCAAAGATTGAGGTGTGTTATTGTTTACGAAGTTTTCAAAATAAATGGATATTGATCCAAGTTTATCATTATATCACATCTCAAGTATACTTTAGGTAAAATGTGTCTTTCAAAAGTTAAATTTGTGAAAGTACAAAATGAAGATGCTTTAAATTGCAAAATTAACGTTTCAATGATTTGTTTGTTTGTATAAAAAGACTCAAGTCTTTGTTTACATAACACAGAATCAAAGCTAAAATATTGCTCTTATCCTTGCATTCAGACGGTCCAAATTTTAGTTGTCAACATCAAATGAGTTTTATTTTTAATTTTTAACATAAACAAATGAAAAATATTTCTTTCGAAAAACGTGAACCAGTCCCTTTAAAACACGAGTCCGTGTATTGTTTCGGCAATTTAAGGGAGTGCTATCAAATACTAGGATGCAGAATCACCAACTAAACAATTACCATTTTTGGCCACAGCATATATACTTCCGACATAACATATGTTAAATCCCTATTGATTTACATGCTGCTCCTGTACGAAATCTTCCTTTGAAATTACAGTCTACTTCGGGTTTAATGAAATTCAGGGGACCGACCCGAGTTGTTCATTATATCCAAAGTTCAATATAACCATTGCTGAACTACACAAATATTGCTACTGGAAGATTTATTTTAACTTCAATATAACAGATAGTTCAATATAACCGACTTCAATATAAGTGGAGTGGACTGTACTTGTAGCCTTAATGTATGCAATGTACAGGGTACAAATACAAATAAAAATGTTCTCATCAGTGGTAAACCACCTATTCATCAGTAGAGTTGAAAAGCCAACCTGAAGTCACTTATCTTAAAAGGCCAAAAATTCAGAGAGCCCTCATCCTTCGCGACAGAACTTTATTTCTGTTGTGAAGATTATGCCAGACAATGGTCTAAGTATGAAAAGGAAGAACTTGACACTTTGTCAGAATGAAAAGTATAAGAGGAATATTATAATAACGTATTAGACACTTTAAATACTAGTAAATCAAAGGCCTCAAATGCCTCCGAGTCGACTCACCCACGATTTCCAACAAGAGGTGAGGGTATACAGCACCGTCTTACAAGCTTTAATTCTGAATCTTTAAAGTATGGTAAAATGCAACGTCACAAACTAGGAACACGACACATCGGCTAGAGGAATTTATCCATAAAAGCTTAAAAAACTGTGTGAATATAAAAGTTCAAGATCAAAGGTCACTATCCATGGTACCCAGCACACCTACATGAGATGATCATTTATTGGTACTGCAAGCCAAATATCAAAAGCTTACCGCAAAAGACAAACAGTAACAGCCTGGACACAGTTTGTAGCAACTTTTGATACAAATTATTCTCTTGAAGTCTTCAAATATCTTGATCGCCCTTCGTTCTGTTTAAATGAAGTATTCCCGCAAAAATGTACCACGTGCGTATGTAAATGATGTTAACTCGTTCGTTGTTAATTTATTTAAACAAAGCAAATATATAATTCGTTAATTCACTTAAGATATATTTTCGTCAGAATTCTGTTAGAATAATGGATTTACATGTGGAATAACACTGCTAATGTGAGTGTAAGGAAGATAACTCTGGATAGAGATTGAACAATGTACATAACGTATTCATGCGCGTTTACGTTGTCTCCAAACCAAATGATAAAGAAAATATTATTGCAATTAGGTAGCACTGCTTTTAACTGCAAGAATACAATAACCAATACTTTGTTTAAACCAACCACTTTGAAATGCATAATATTTCCCATATTTTGCCGACATTTCAATGACCAGAGATTAAGAACTATTTGCATTATCTCGCGTATGTATCAACAAAGTTTTGTACTCAAAATCCGAAGTGCAGTGCCGGTGGTAACAAGGTTCTTTTCGCTATCGCGAGCCGACTAAAAAATGTATACCATCTATTCAGAAGTGATGAAAGAATTAGGTTACGTGGGCTGACAAATTTGTAATAACACTGTCTTTGTAAAACTCCTTATTATAACTGTATTTTAAAAGACCTTAACTTTAATTTCACATTTGATAACTTATACTCTAAAGTCCCATTTCTAAACACGAAATTCTTCAAATTTGTGTGTCAGTCTTCAACGCTTATAACATCCTAGTCAATGGGACGAATGAATTTTATTTATCATATTTATACTGGATTCCAAAACTTCACAAAAACCCACACAGAGATATATCGCAGAATCCAATAACTTTTATACATGTACCAAACTCTTTATCTCTACTCCTAGCCGAAAATTTCAAGGGATGCAAAGGAGAAACTTCAACATATGTGATAAGTGGTGTAAAACAGATGTGGATTCTTAAAAATTCCAAAGAAATTATGGTAAATTTGCAATTGAAATCACAAAACTTTTCTAAAATCAACAGCATCAAAACGCAAGAGTTTTCAACACCCTACACCATCATTCCTCGAGACAAAGACTAGGTGTTTAACATCATTAAAAGCCGTTTCTTCAATTAAAATGAAACTAAGAAATATTCATATCTTGCCATCAGTCATCCAAAAACTTATTTTGTTAAACACCTGTCTTCTTCTATGCAAGTACTCTGAAGTTCATATAAAAAGATTCTGGAGTTCTTCATTGACAATGCCTACCTAGTTTTTGGTGATCTTACAACAGTGGACACTAATTGTGTTCTTTTATTGGCTGATCCGTTTTTTGTATTCTTATGAAGCAGAATTTATTCAAAGGTATCTACAAGAGAAGACAAAACATATCTTATAATGGCCTTCAACTCGACGTTTTATTTATCACATATACCAATGTTCCCTTCCATTCATATGTCGATTCGATACATTCCAGTAAACTCGAATTAAAAGACAACACAGTCTTTCATATCCGCTTCCTATTTGGATGTTTTTATGAAGATAGACGTTAATGGCAAACTATCAACCCAACTTTCTGACAAACGGGATGACGTCAGCTTCTCTATTATCTACTTCCCATGTCTATGTAGCAATAATCCATTATCACCTGCATGTGGTATTTAAGTCTATAAACTGATTCGATACGCAATAACATGTTCTGCGTATGATCAATTTTTAAAACCAAAGCAAGCTATTCTTTAAAAGATTATGTTAAGAGGGTTTCAACGGTTTTGTTTCAAGTTAATATTCCGCATATTCTACGGTCGTTAAAATAATCTAATTCGCAAGAACCACCTAATCTTTAGGTCGAACGCTGTCCTCCATGTTTCATACCAATTTTTATGCCATTCTTTGTACACTGAATCAGGCTACGGATTCCCATTCCCATTGAAATCACAGAATTTTCCCCAAATCAATAGCATTAAAACCTATGACTTTTCAACACTATACACGACCATTCCTCACGATAAATTAAAGACTAGACTTTTTGACATCATAGACAGTTGCTTCTTCAACAAAAACGGAAAACGGAAATACTCATATCTAGTGATCAGTCATTCAAAAACTTACTTTGTTAAACACCACTCTAATTCCACGCACAAGTACTCTGAAGTTGAAATAAAAAATATGCTAGAGTTCCTCATTGACAATATCTTCATGGTCTTTGATGATCAGGTCTTCCAACAGTCTGTTGGAATTTCCATGGGCACAAATTGTGCTCCTTTGTTAGCTGACCTGTTTTTATATTCATATGAAGCAGAATTTATTCAAAAACTTCTACGTGAGAAGAAAAAATCTCTCGCTGTGACCTTCAATTCGACTTTTAGATATATCGATGACGTTTTGTCTATTAACAATGATAGCTTTCATTCATATGTCGATTTGATATATCCCTGTGAGCTCGAAATAAAGGACACCACAGAGTCGTCCACTTCTGCTTCATACTTAGATATTTTATTGAAAGTAGACATTAACGGCAAACTGACAACTCAACTGTATGACAAACGGGATGATTTCAGCTTCTCCATCGTCAACTTCCCACATTTATGTAGCAATATTCCATTATCACCTGCATATGGTGTTTATATATCTCAACTAATTCAATATGCAAGAGCTTGTTCTGGGTATAGTCGGTTTTTAAATCGAGGTAAGCTACTGACAAACAAGTTGATGGTACAGGGATTTCAACAGTTTCGATTGAAGTCAGCATTTCGCAAATTCTATGGTCGTTATAACGATCTAGTTCGTCAATACGACCTCGCATTGGGTCAAATGCTGTCTGACGTGTTTCATACCGATTGTTAAGCCGTTCTTGGCACACTGATTTTGACTGCGGATAACTCCGTTTACCTGATCAGGATATGGGGCTCACGGCGGGTGTGACCGGTCAACAGGGGATGCTTACTCCTCCTAGGCACCTGATCCCACCTCTGGTGTGTCCAGGGGTCCGTGTTTGCCCAACTATCTATTTTGTATTGCTTGTAGGAGTTATGAGATTGATCACTGTTCGTTTTCTTCACCTTGCATTCACCTGATCAAGAGTTAGGAACCACTGCTGGATTGACCGGTCAACAGGAGATGCTTACAAACCCTCCTAGGCACTTCATTTCACCTCTGGTGTTTCCAGGGGTCCGTGTTGTTTCTGCTTTCCATTGTACATTTATAGGATTTCTAAAATTGACTACTGGTGCTTATCTTCATTTTGTCATCAAAGAAATACTGATACTGTATTGAAGAAATTCATTATAGAATAACACTGATACTGTTGCATGTTCTTTATGTAACATAATGATCTCTCTCCTTATTGAAAATTAGATAATGATTTTACGAATGCAATCGTAATCCGTCATGCCGAATTGTTGACCAAAGACAAAATGAACGGTCTTTCATAATTTCAATATTTAAAACATAGTATTGCTAATGTGTTTATAATGGTAGTTTTTGTCCAGTACTGGACATATGAAACAATATTAAAGGTGCAAGCAGTAACTCTGAAGCAAGCGTTTAGGAGTTTATTGGCAATTTTTTTTTATTTATGAGTATAGTTGACAGAAATTCATGAATAATTCATTAAGGGTATAATAATTTGAAAACAGGTAGTAGTAATGCATTACTAGACACGTATAGTTCAACTGATATTTGTGAAAACATTGATAACCGTTCTCGCACACCAACGTCGATAGGCGTGACTGAAATCACTACACTGAGTGTGATATTTAGTGAAGCAGACATATATGAGCGATAACCAATATTATATAATTATTGATATTTTTCAGTTCAATACGACGCTTTAACTACGCGAGAGGTACGATATTCACCATGCCAGGAGGGCTAAGTGAACATTGTACTTTGCGGGTAGATAAAATATGGTTTGACGAAGAAAATGTCAATCATGGTTTTATCGTGCGATTGTCATAATTTAAAACATCAACAAGAGTACCACAAACGGTACAATATACGCCCGTCGGACAGTGAAATTCAACCTGGAAGCATACTGTGCACTCTGAATTGATACAACACACATTCTGAATAGAAAAGTCTGAAAGTGGGTCATGGTGCACCAATCCATCTGACATGTGAACTGATTATGTATTTCTCTGAGAGTGAGGCTGAAACAAAATGTCGGTGCAATATCTATATATGATGATAAAAAGTCCAGGAAACCATTATATCTACTTTTAGCCTTAAAGTAGGTCATGGTGCACCAATTAAGTTGAAATGTTGAAATGTGAACTGATTATGTATTTCTCTGAATGGGAGGTTGTAACTAAATTTCAGAGCAAATACCAATACCTGTGACCATACCAAAAAAATCTGGAAACTGTTTGACCTACTTCTTACTTACTTAGTCCTCTTCGTGCTGGTCAGCACATAAGGCCGTCACCAGAGACTTCCATGTTGGTCTGTCCTGTGCCCATTTCTGGACCTGTCCTCAACTGCAGTTGTTACCTTTCATTTCTTTCTCCATCGATCTTCTCCAGGTCTCTCTTGGTCTTCCTCTCTTTCTCTTGCCAGTTGGTATCCATTTCAAAGCAACCCTTGGAATGGAAGTTGGGTGCATTCTGGAAACATGTCCTATCTACAGCCATTTTCTCTTTCTGATCGTCTGCGATAGAGGAGTGGTGTTTGTCCTTTTGTACAGTTCGTCATTTGAGATGTGTTAGGTCAGAAGATGCACAATAGTCTGCGAAGACATCGAGTTTGAAATACATCCAGCTTGTTGGAAATAGACTTGGTTACTTTCCAAGATTCAGCACCGTATAGTAGGACCCCAAGCACGTTGCTCTTGAATATCTTAATTTTGGTGCTAAACTTTGTTGACCTCCAGATGTTCCGCAGAGCAGCATACGCTCCTGTGGCTTTAGAAATGCGAGCTTGTACATCTGCCTCTGAATCCCCATCAGTGGCGATCTTACTTCCTAGGTATGGGAAGTTGGTGACATCTTCTATGTTTGTGCCATTTAAAGAGATAGGTTCCTCTGATACGGTATTGATCTTCATGATCTTAGTTTTGGAGATGTTTATATGAAGGCCAATTGTTTCAGCTGTTTTTGTGAGCTGGGTGGTTTTTTCTTGCATGTCTCGATGACGTTGAGATAACAGTGCAATATCGTCCGAAAAATCAAGGTATTCAAGTACTTCTGTCATACCCCCAACTAATCCCTGTTCGTTTGCTTCTAGTTGTTTTTCGCATAATCCAGTCGATGCAGAAGGTAAAGAGAAGAGCAGAGAGCAGACATCCCTGTTTCACTCCTGTCGTCAATTTAAACTCCTCTGATAGGTTTGATCCACAGATAACTCTGGCATTAAGGTAAGTGTATAGCATCTTGATGATGGAGATTACTTTATCTAGGATTCCATAATGACGAAGGATTCTTCCTAGGGCTAGGCGATTAACACTATCAAAAGCTTTGGTGAAGTCGATGAGATTGATGTATAATGGGGAGTTCCATTCATTACTTTGTTCTAGAATTTGTCTGAGAGCGAATATCTTATCAGTGCATGACTTCCCTTTCCTAAAGCCTGCTTGTTCTTGACGCAGTAAGGGATCTGTTACTTCTGCAATTCTGTCCAGTATCACTTTGCTTAGAACCTTCATGGTAACGGAAAGCAACATTATTCCTCTATCGTTGTTACAGTTTGAGAGGTCTCCTTTCTTTGGTAATTTAACTATAAGGCCAGTTTTCCAGAAGAATGGTGTTTCTTCTTATTCCCAGATCTTCTGTAGGATATTTGTCAAAATTGTAGGTGTCCAGTATTCTTCGGCCTTGAGAAGATCTGCATGTATCTGATCAATGCCTGCAGCTTTTCCATTTTTAAGTTTAGCGATTGCCTTTTTTACTTCTTCTATACTTGGTGGATCAGTATTAATATCTAATGTGTCCGTGGCTGGTATTATTATTGCCTCGTTCTCTGGGTCTTTCATATTAAATACTTCTTCAAAATGCTCTTTCCAGCGTTTCAGTATGTCTTCTTCTTTTGATAGTACATTTCCCTGTTTGTCTTTAATTGGTAGCTCTGATGACTGAAATTTACCTGCTAATGTTTTTTGTAATTCGATAGAGGGTCTGCATGACCTACTTCTACCCCTAAATAACTGTAGGTCATAGTGCGCCAATCCAGCTGAAATGCTAACTGCACTTGTCTTCCTCCGAGAGGAAGCCTTTGACTAAATATAGCAATATTTGTATCCGTAATTAAAAATAAGCCCGGAAAACTGTTTGACCTACTTTTCCCCAGAAAGTAGGTCAAGGATGGACCAATCCAGCTGAAATGCAAACTGAACTTGTATTCCTCTGAGAGGAAGCCGTTGACTAAATATCAGGGTAATATCTGTATCCGTAATGAAAAAATGCCCGGAAAACTGTTTGACCTATTTTTTTCAAAAAGTAGGTCAAGGATGGACCAATCCAGCTGAAATGCAAACTGGATTTGTATTCCTCCGAGAGGAAGCCTATGACTAAATATCAGGGCAATATCTGTATCCGTAATAAATTTTTAAAAAGCCCGGAAAACTGTTTGACGTATTGTTTCCAAAAAATTGGTCAAGGATGGATCAATCCAGCTGAAATGCATTCTGAAATTGTATTCCTCCAAGAGGAAGCCTTTGACTAAATATCAGGTAATATCTGTATCCGTAATGAAAAAAAGTCTGGAAAACTGTTTGACCTATTTTTAGTCCTAATGTAGATCATGGACGGACGGACCAATCCAGCTGAAATGCAAACTGAACTTGTATTCCTCTGAAAGGAAGCTTATGTGTAAATTTCAGGGCAATATCTGTATTTGTAACGGGAAAATGTCCGGAAAACTGTTTGACCTACTTATAGCCCTAAAATAGGTCAAGGATGGACCAATCCAGCTGAAATGCAAACTCACTCTTACAATTCTTGAGGGAGATATTGTGACCAAATTTCAAAGTACATGCATCCGTTACGGAAAAAAAGTCTGGAAACCATGATCCGGGACGGACAGACAGCCAGCCAGCCAGACGCATGGACAGCGCCATAACATAATACGTTCCGTCTAATGACGGGCGTATAAAAACTTTACAACGATACGTGGTCGGCTATCTTCGTGTACTGCTAGAGTGCACACCTAGTCAAAAGTGATTAGAGACAAGTTTTTGTTATTACGAGATTGAATATTTTAAAACATCGAAAACGGCTATTAAGCATACCAAACGATACTTGATCGACCATCTTTGTGTAGATATGATATGTATGGCCTAGTTGAAAGTTATTAGAGACGCATGTTTTCATTGGATGACCAATCGAATCAATTTGGAAATTCCCAGTTCAATTTTCGTCGGACGATAATAAAATCGAATGGCATATCCACCTCGAAGGTACATGTATGTAGGGATGAACATAACGTTCTATTTTTTCATTCTAGTTTGCAAGATCTTTGCCAATCAGAAAGTTCAGAATTATTAAACTGTATAATATTTCAATAATAATTTGTACCCGATTCATTGGAAGAGGCAAGGCAGCTAGGTCATTTCTGCCTGTTCATTGACGATGGTGAATGACATAATCATCAATGGGATATCCATTTTGCCACAAAAAAATGCAATGGAAAAATAGTAGTACATGCATTGATATAATACATATGTATATACGATATTTGTGTCATTGAAATAAAAGAACAATAAACGTCATTATGTGTCTGTGAGTAGTTTTTTTTAAAATTTCACAGTGGTATTGAAATCAGACCAAACCTATAAAAGAATAGCATTTGGAAATACTGAGCATTGTTTATGGACACCAGTGGACAGAATACAGACAAACGGCCAACTGTTCTGGTACAAGCTCGCCCAGTCTACAGCCAGTAGAACAAGAGAAAACAAACATTATTGACCACTCAGGTAGAGTCTTTCTTTGAACAATGTCAATTATGCTGTGTAAAACAAGTACAGGTCGTGTACACTACTATTGGCGCCCCCTACGTGTACACTACTACTAGTGCCCCTTACGTGTACACTACTATTGGCGCCCCCTACGTGTACACTACTATAGGCGCCCCTACGTGTACACTACTATTGGAGCCCCCTACGATGGAAGCAACTCAAATTAACAGTTCACATCAGACAGCGAGTGTAAACAAGATTAGAAATTACAATTTATGTAAGACGCGGGTTTTGTTCACGTCTTTCCCAAATATTGCTGATGCATGAAAAATAATTTTTCGTTCACTGACTAACACAGCAAAGCATATCTGCTCTGGACAGTTTTTTCTCTGCCATGTGAAAATATTCAATTGATCGTTGGCAAGACTTTCACCCACGTAACTAATAGTCCACTGCAAAGAGGGATATAAACACATATCTTTCGTATAATGATCATAATACCCATTCAGTGATGCACGAGTGGCTGCGTCCATGCAAAACCGAATGTAAGAGGACTGATTGACGTGTCCATTCATATCCTCGTCGCTATACCTAGGACTAGCGATATATTCAAATGCATTTTGGGGGATTTTCGGCAAATCTTCTTTTTCGGTTCCAGGATGGCCAGAGGTACCCATGAAAGATGAATATTTCTTTTGGTACGATTCAGGAAAGGAGATGGATCGGCGTGTCTTTCTACTAATTCTCACCACTTTGAGAAAATCTTCTCCTAGTATTTCATTGGTGGTTTCATTCTTCAACTGCACCACAAGCACCATGGATGTTTTCTTTAGTTGTTTAATCTCGCAATCGACATTCAGCTTCATCGGTGACTTTAAACTCAAACTGTGTAATTTTGAATCAAAACTCATCTGTTGCTTAATGATAGATAGTGCTGCATCCTCGTCAATCATATGTTTGTAATCAAGAAATCCATTTAAAAGAGCTTGAAATCGTGCAGCCTCAAACATTTTGAAAATGCACCAGATGGCCCAATGCCCTAAATAAAACCAAAAAAAAACCACCTGCAATTATACTCTAATAAAATTAATACCAGTGAGAAATATTGCCCACATTTAGGACATTTGTATATATGAATATTACATAATTCGCTAATTCTAACTTTACTGCATTTTTAAAGTGTTTGTACTTGTTTTATTATATACGTATATTCTAAAACTAAACAGGAGAAGTATCAGCTCTGCTGTAATGGATTTACTATCCTCTTGAACTTTTCCGTGGGTGTGAGTCTGTATAATATGTCATAGATCAGTAGTACAGAAAAGAAGGAAGAGGACAATGATGAAAACAATAACATGTTCTGTTTATATCGGACCGTCCTTCACATTCAGATTGTTAGAACAATTTATACAATTAAATCTGTAATTATTTATTTCCATTTTGATACGGTCGATATTTTTAACGAAGACGGTGAAATTTACTATTTGTCTGAGGTATTTTATCCTCGAATACTTGTAACTTACTAAATCTGTGCCTCTACGTAGTTTAAGTGGTTACACTTAACAGATCATGATATTCCTTTCGTCAATATGAATATCGTGATAAGTATTTGTACAAATTGAGTGTGTACACTAATAAGTACATGTACATGTATATTTCGTGTCTATCGCAAATCACGAACGGGTTCAACAGGGGGAAGCAGGTATTTGGGAACTCGGAAAATGTCAATGTTCGTTCTGTTTATGAGAAAGACCATGAAATCAAGTAATTAATGAAGAGTCTCCGACCTCATTCTCCCTGTACCAACGGAAAATAATTTTTGGAACTCCATGAACTTCAGTATCGCACAAAAATTAATGAAACGACAATAACCTGTTCTGTCGAAATCACCGTATGGAATTCCCATGATGGAAACGGAGGCTGATGACCCATTGTCATAGTTTATCTTGTAGAGGGACATTTCTTCACAGTCAGTTGGATTCTGACAAAACACAATATAAATCATTCAAAAATAACTAGATAATCTGATCATTAATCTAGATTTTGTCAAAATGTAGCAAATTTACATCGCCCTTCCGGCTTCATTCACTCATGGTCATCCTCAACTGACTTATTCGGAGTGTGTTCAGGACATGTTCTCGAAGGTATTCAACGTCACAATCGAGGGGTCCTCATTGCGGATCACAAGAGCTCGGCTCCAAAGCGGAGCAAACACGGTATCAGTGAATATGAAACCGATTTTCTCACAAGATACACAATATTTCTGCAAAAATCATATTGCATGGAGTCTCGTTGTTATATCTTGATCAGTCATATTTGCCAACGAATTTCAGAAATACGTACTTACCTCAAACGCTTCGGTCGCGTTTCTACAACGTTGAAATTGATTTTTTTCCCGGTCATTTCATCTGTTGGCCTATTTGATTTGTTTGGTAGAGAGTATCTATATCCCAGGAATGTGATTTATTATTGTTTTTATTCTAACACCCTTTTCCTCACATTTCACATGCAATTAGCACAAAATCGCACCAATTTGTAATGTGTAGCACGAGCGCTAAATTTTGTCATCCCGTGAGGACTATGCTCCTTCTTTATGATTGTATCGTCAGACTTTAACATTTGACCTTTTAGGCTTCTAAACATAAATTTCATCATGATCCTTTTAATGTCAAATATTTCATGAATAAGATGAAAAGGTAAGCTATCCGCAAAACTAAAACCAATAAACTACAGAATGTACACATGTATACCATCGAATCCATGTCTTTATTCAAATCACCCTCATCTGTTAGAAAACATACTTGTACACCCTTGAAGTACATCACATGTTGAGAATTCGATTGTTTTTAAATTTTAGCACAAATCTCACAGACATGATTTCCACCATTATCAATCTCCTCTTTGTGATCAAACAAATTATTGTCAACCGTAAAACGATCTTCGTTTACATTCTCCAACTGACTCCATACCTTGCAAAAATAAAAATGAAGACATGTATTATGCACATTGTTCGCCAAGTTGTATGTTAGCTTCTAATCATTTGTGTGGAAAAGACAAGTTTTGTTACCTTTAGTGTACTTCTTCATTATACCCTCGCGTTCTAAAGAAAGTTCGGCTATATTGTTGTTACCCTGGTCCGGTCGGCCGTCTGTCACACTTCCTTCTTCCTCGAACTTCAATTTTATTTTAAGCAGTAACCAGTTAAGTCTGTTGGTGTCTTGTAGATGTGCAGTAATTTCTCAGAATTTTTATTTTCCTCCTGTGAGCCAAATGGGTGTAAAAAAAAAAAAACAACCAAAAAAAACGTGGGGTGTTTTTATCGACAACAACTCCCCATTATTATTGTATTACTGTCTCTTTTTTTCATATAAGCGGTAATGAAAGGTTTTGATGCTTGTTTTGAACATGTGGGGATTTTTCTTCGTTTTGTCGTTAGTCCTTTCAAGTGTGTACAAATAGATGGGGGTTATTTGAATACAGGACATGGATTTGATGTAGTCTGTAGTTTATACGTTTTAACGTTCTCATCCTATTCATGGTAAGGTCAAATTTTAAAGCCTGAGGATACAGTAAAAAAAAACAAAAAAACCGAGGAGCATAGTCCTCGCGGGATGACAAATTTTAGCCCACGTGCGACACATTACAAATTGGTGCGATTTTGTGCGAACTACATGTGAAATGTGGGGAAAAGAGCGATTATAATCATCAAAAATCATGTTATCGGAATATAGATACTTTCTACCAAACAAATCAAGAAGGCAAAGAGATGAAATGATCGATAAAAGATGGGTTCAACATTGTAAACCTACCGTGTAACGTGAAAGAGGTGTTTGAGGTAAGTACGTGTTTCTGAAATTCGGTGACAAATTTGACTGATCAAGATGTAAATACGACACTCAATGATTATGCAATGTGATATTGGCAGATATATAGTGTATTTTATGAGAAAATCGATTTCATACTCACCGATATTGCGTTTGCTCCGCTTTGGAGCCGAGCCATCGTGATCCACAATGACGATCCCTCGATTGTGATGTTGTATACTTTTCCCATCAACGAAGGATATACAATCCTTGCAATAGCCAGTTCGGCGTATTAAACTGAAAGTACATTTAAATCCGAATTGTGGCCAAAACCTACTCCTTGGACATTGATGTTATCCACTCCCTGAAAATGCTGATTAATCATGATCAAGCTGAATAAGATATTAAAGATTATCTTCTATGTATTGTTATATAAAGCTTTGATTCCTTACCACCCCCACTCGCTATTTCGTTTCTCGTAAGAAAATTGTTAAAATCTTCTAAATAAATGACAGAAATATACTCCAGATTCCACCATATTTTTCAAAAATGACCTGAGAGAGCCCCCACGCCCTGACTCCCACAACACGAAAGGGACACCACCTCCCGTTTCTAACATCGGTACTTTGGGCTGAACACCTCTCCCAATCTCTCACACGTATCACTTTGAACGCTTTATTAACTGAGAGTAAGATGCATGTTGTCAAGGACTTAGAAATTTCACAAAGGGGGAAATTATTTAAGAGTACTTTTTATAAAGAAAAGAAATAAAGGTCAAAAAGAAGATTGGCACAAAAATGTAAGACTTGTACAAAAAATATACATTCATTATCTATTTCACGTTGCTACGGCAGACGATAGGACACTTATCAAAAATTTAAAAGGATTGTCACACTGGCCGTATATTTTTGGGCTACGTAGCAAGTCAGTTAACGGTGTCTCCAGCTACGTAATCGCTATCTAGCAGATATAATCCTGCCTGCATCTCGATAAAATGTCGTTACGTGTAGGCAGTTGGAATAGTGGACCCTCGGAAAAGTGGAACTTCGAAGTATCTGGTAACATTAGAACTAGTGAGCCGTTGGAGTGATGAAACTTCGAACTAGTAGGCCGTGACTGAGCCTTTGACTCTAGTGAACTGTTAAGAGGTCACGGCTAAGTTAAACTGACTTGATTTATTTTACACGTCTTCTAGACCATTTTCCATCTATTTGCAGTGTTATTGTGTGCCATAAAAGAAAATGTTTGTCTTCATTCTAGAACAGAATGACATCTTATCATACTCAGACATATACATGTATAATGTTAGATGTCGATGGTTATATGTTTATGATCTCTCCCGTGGAGATCCGGGTTAGAATCAAGGATAAGTAATTGAAAAATGTAATTGTAATTAGCTGTATCTAAATACATTTTTATAAAGTAATTAAATGTATTTGTAATTGACTTTGCATTCAATTACAAGTAATGATGTAACGGTGTTAGGACTGCTTCACTGTTGGTCGTGGGTGTTCATGCAATAATTAGAAGCATTATGTCAGTATCCCTAATGCAGCATGACAACAGTGCCCAGACCTATAGGTGAAGGTCTAATTTTGCTCAGGTATAAACCCCTCTCGTACCTGAGAACAAAAGCACAGGTAGAAAAAATACCTGAATAAGACTTCACTTCATTCAGACATTACATTCAAAATGTACTGGATGAATTTCATGTCCCAGAAAATGCATCTGAAAATTTCAAAACCAGATTTTTAGCAAAATTCCTCAAAAGCTTGAAGATTAATCAAAGCAAGCTTAGTGATCAAGTCTTCCACGACATTTTGAAATAAACTTCAGTAATTGAAAAGTATTTAATTACTTTCTTCAAAGTATTTGAGGGTAATTAATTACATTGGTTAAAATCAATGTAATTGTAATTTAAAGTAATTGATAAAATTATCAATGTAATTGAAAGTACATGTATTTATATGCATTTTCAATATAGCTGACCCCATCCCGGGTTAGAATAGATTCTCAGTACCCCTTGTTTGTCGAAGGGGGCAACTATATGGAGCGGTCCTTCGGATGAGATCACAAACACCGAAGCCTCGTGTCACAGCAGGTGTGGCACGATAAAGATCCCTCCCTTTATATATTTCTTTCTCTTTATTATTATTATTATCATAATCTGTGTTGTGCATTGTAATAAGGTCAATTTAAAAATGAGCAACTTTAAGTTTAAATAAACACTAAGAAGAATCTGGGTAAGCAATGTCTTTACAGTGATCATTGAAGCAAAACTGAAATTATAATTGAAAATGAAAGTAGAAAACACATTTTTACTCGGTTGCTAAATCATCACTGACATGACTCCGTGCCGGATCCACAGTCGGGCGCCCCTGTAACTCCACCCCACCTTCACAATCCATTTCTTATGGATCATGTCCAAAGACACTAAAATATATAGGTCTTATTTTGTCAGAATTCGGTAGCTTCAGGTTTGACTTACGTGCCACTTTAACACACTGAACTTGTCTATACTTTTAAAATTACTGAATTTACTCATCTTACTTTTCGTCTCACGTCTCCACATGTCCATATGAGTGAAAAATTCTCGAGTGTGATGTTAAACAAGATGACGATACAATCAACCTTTCGTCTCCTGCGAGGAATCTTGAGTTATCGTTCTTTGTGAATGTATGGATGGCAAATTGGCTCTTTAAATAACTTAAGATCGTATAAATGTGAATCGCCAAAAAAAAGTTTTAATGCATTGGTGGTATTTTCCCTTTATTTGTTTATGTTACACACATCAATCGAACCGAGAGGTTAAAGCGTTCGCCCCGCATGCGGAAGGCCGGGGTTCGAATTCCGGCCGCGAAAGACTTCAGTTCTCCTTTAAAACTCATTCATTTCTGATACAAGTGTAATAGTGTGGATTGTCTAGGTATATAAACAACTCAACACCAATGGTAGGGTTCTATCAGAGTTTGTATTCTTTTCTAATTAACTCTGAAATATATAACATGAATATCACATATAATATATATCATGAATTAAAACATAGTATAAAAATATCAACAAAGAGAACTCATTTGCTCAGCACAGTTTACAACCAAGAGTTATTCCCCTTAATAGTGCTTATAAGGATATATTTGACTATTGATTACTATATGGTATAAATAATAAATAGATTTATCTTACTCGACTATTGCACTTAATTAATCATAGACTATTAATAAACTTGATAAGAATATTCAGAACTTATCATAATGCAAAGAATATACAAAAAAATGCGATGTCATACCTATGTGTGACACAGAGCCAAATTTCTGGTCAGGTCCAAAATATTCTATATGCTGGTAATAAATCTATATAGAAATAATGAAATATCAAATACTTGTGTGAAACTAATGTTACATTACTTATTCACACAAGGAAATCATAAAAAGTAAAAATAGCTGAATACTACTCGAACACTCTGACATTCACACATAACATATTTAAACTACTACATTTGATTCAATCATGATTTATAGTTTTAATATACATTCATACTGATATACATTTTACTCTTTAGTTGTAATTGATAACTTAAAGATAATGTAGAAATGCATATGATCACTCTTACTCAATTACCATCATAGAAAATGCATAAAATCTAACTATTCAGCAAATGTATTAATTCAAAGTAAGCACATGTACTTTGAATTATATATGATCATAAAAACTCAAGAGAAAGTCATATTTACTTACAGTCAAATTGTACTAGGAAAATCTTCTGGAAAACACTTCTATATTCTTAGAAGACAATTCAAAATGTGAACAATAGTAAAGAGAGGGAACTTAGACAACCAATGAAATTGGAGAGTTCTATATTCTATAAATATTTACATGGTGCTATTACTGACCATTATGATCTCATAATCTATAAATAACTTTAGAGATATTTGCATATACTATTAAGTTGTACATAAAATAAATTAAAAGTAAAGACAACTTTTGTCATGTACTAATCTTCATAATCTAAATAATGAAATAATATATTTACTTTAGAAAAATATCACCCTGTCACACAAGATCAGTAATAAAAACAACATAACACACTAAATGGACTAGAACGACACGCAGCAGCATTTAATGTTGTAACAATACAACGTACTATGATTACATAAATGTAAATACAAATTAGTATTAGTATAAAATTTAAACGTGTTGTCTGCTCTACGTGTCGTCCTAACTGATTTTACATCGTTACTCGATTAAAACCGGTTCTATTGAACCGCATGACTGAACATACCTATACAGGTATTCGAATTGAAAACTTGAAATATCCGGAATAATCCATTCATTATAATTACCAAGTAGAAATTGATTTCTGTCTAATTCGTTCCTCAAACGAAAGAAATCACATTCGTTAAAACAGGTAGTGACAGTTCCATCGCCAAACGCTCGGCATCAGGTGTGAATGTCACGGGTCCTCGGAGATGACCTTAAAATCTGCATGATGCCACGTGTCACAGTAGGTGTGGCATCTTAAAGAACCCTAATACCTGTGTCACATTGCACTGCGATTAGGTATCCGACTAGGTAGCGGGTTCTGAGCGGCCTGAGAATGCCAAAATCTGAAAAGTGTCCGGCCGGGGACCATGCGGTGAGAACACGCCATTCAGGGCCCGTATACCCCACCGGCAGCTTTTAGCGCGGAGTTAAATCCTGGCGATGTCAACCCCATCGTAAGATAACGCTCACGTGCTTCAGCGAGTTGTAGACGTAGGAACGGCAGTCTCAGATGCCTCGGAGGATTGGCCATGTCGATGTTGATGGCAACAGCGTCGATGATGATGTTGCAGATGATGAAGATGACGATAGGTATATATACACCAGTTTGCAATTGCCTTAATTGCACTTAACACGCATGAAAAGGCAAAGGTCACCGAACGATACCCGGATGTTCTCAGAACGGACATCGTCCGGGCTTCATCCGATACCCCTCAGGTATCCGAGCGGTGACCGCACGGGGGTACCTAGTCCGTATGGGTACCGGACGTACCCCTCCCGGTTACCTACCGATAACCTTACGGATATCGGGCGGCCACCAACACCATCATTCCATACGCTCCCCGCCCGGTAAACATACGGCTGCCTTCCTTGTCCCGCCCGAGGTGCGGGCGGTATATGAGGAGAGCTAATCACCCGGCAGACTTGGAAATGTGTCCCTACGGTGTTAGATCTTGACAGGTTCCCCCCCGATACCTATACCTCGCCCGGTACCCGCTAGTAATGTGACACAGGCATAACTGCTCAATGGTCGTTAGCGCCGAGCAAAGGCCTAAATTTGAAGCCCTTCACCGGTCTTGGTGACGTCTCCATATGAGTGAAAAATTTTCTCAAGAGACGTTAAACAAAATACAACCAATCACATCAATCGAATGCATATAATTCATAGAAGTACTATCTTTAACTTTTAGATATAAGTATATTGAACCGCGCTTAATCTCGGCTGAGATTCGGCTTGGCTGAATATACACTAGTAAGATAGAAAAATTACAAGAGTGAGCTTTGAGATTTGTGTATGAAGATTATGTTTGTAGTTATGAAGAACTTGAAGAGAAAGCGAAAATATCATCATTACACGTAAGAGGAATCCGTACTATGGTTTTAGAAACTTTTAGAATTATAAATGGCATTGCACCACCATGCCTACATGGTTTAGTCAATATCAAAGAGAATAAATATAATTTTCGTCAGAACATCACAGTATGGTAAGAAATCTTACAGGTATGCTGCAGCAGTACTGTGGAATAGCCCCACCCCCACCCCCACCCCCCCCCCCCCCACAAAATTTTAGGGACACAAGTAATTTTAATCATTTTAAATCCTTCCTATCCATTGGCGAGGGCTGTAATGCAGCTCCTGTCGATGAATACTGTTTGTAAAATTGTTCTTATCAATTTTTAATATTGATTGATAAAAACTTACAATGTTAATTTAGATATCTAGTTTTTCTATTCAAATCCTTTTCTTTCCAGATTTCTTTTATTGACTTTACTCTTAGCTAATATAGCCATTTGTGATGTTTCCATGCATTAGTTCAACGAAGTCAATCTGTCAGGGATGGGTGGGTCGTTTTTGTTGTTGTTTTTGTTTTTGTTTTTGTTTTGATTTTGGGGGGGTTGGGGGTTGGCCCGTTCCAATTTTCATCAAAGTGTAAAGTTGTTCTACCTTAAATTTTAATATCAATTGATAATATTAACTTATAATATTTTTAAACATCTAGGAATTTTCTATTCAAATCTTTTTTATACCCTGATTCATTTAATGTGAATAGACTTTACTCTCATATTGAAATGAAACTTTTAAACATGGTACACTTATGATTGCCGTTTCTCATTAATTACTTGTCACTTTGTGAATATGTTAAATGCTCCCTGGAGCTTATGTTTCTTTGTTGTATGGACATGCCGACTTAAGATAAAGCTTATTTTATCTTATCCATACCTGACTTCATAGAGCCCCGGTGTTCTCTGTTTTAACCGTTGAAATATCATTTTTATTGACTTCATACTGAACAATTAACATCAATGAAAATGCCGCCTTTATTTAATAGGTAAATCACAAAATTTTACTGAAAATGTAACAAAGTTTTGGATATGTTGATTATCACATTGTAAATGTTTAATGTATAAATATCTAGACTAATCTACCAACCTTTACGCTCACATTTGAGCTTCTATAACTTTTTATGATAAAATGAACTATACAGAGATAAATATAATGTTGTAGACAAAAACTTCTTTATAGTTTCTATTTTAAACTAACATGGCTTAAATAAATCCACCGATTATATAATCAATTCCTACAGGTTTATTCTATGGTGATTAACGGGATATGTAAATAAAGCACTCCACCCGTCTCTAAAATCCGATAGAAGAATGGAAGATTATATTTTCTATGACCCTCAATTACTACATATTTTTATTAAATCCTAGGCCTATGAATCGGATTAATGATCAAACATTCAACACAGTCTTTCTTTAAGTTAGCCTATCATAGCGATACGAGAGAGTGAGGTTAAACGATGACCTGATTGAATGGCAGTTCACTAATTTTCCAAGGATAATTAATCAATTCATTTATGTCTCGTGTGCACAACATGTAAGTATGGACATCATTTATTTCAAAATCAATGCTTCGATCTGTGATTATCACTTATTCTTTGTATCGATTTCATTTTCCTTTGGTTGATTCCAAACTACTGATATGCAACTATCGACATCACTGTCTATGAATTTAAGATACATTCTCCCTTTATGACATTCCTAGAAAAGTCATTGTTATGCACAACATTTTTCGATTTTATAACAGAAAGCAATGTGGTATTTTTCGAATGAATCTTAAGAGTGGATTCTAAAAATGAGAAGATATGTACCAACTGCACACACATATTCTTACTCCTCCTAGCCACTTGCTGTGTCCAGGGGTCCGTGTTTGCCCAACTATATATTTTGTATTGCTTATAGGATTTAGGAGATTGATCACTGTTCGTTATCTTCACCTTTCATGTAAAACATATTGGTCAATGATATCAGATACATATGAGGGCTGTTCGATATGTAATGTGTGTTGTACGATATCTCAAAAGCATTCGACTCAAACACTGAAATGAAGATTACATCACCTCAAAGTATTCTCCGCGATTTCAATCTCTGAATCCATTTCTAAAATGCGTCACGGTACGTTGATTTAGGTAGACTTTGAAGCACTGACTGATGACTGCTCAAGGGATTGTTGGGACTTGTAATGACGACCAGATAAGAACTTTTTAAGTTTTGGAAAAAGAAAAAGTCGCTTGGGGCTAGATCTGGAGAGTATGGTGGGTGTGGCAAGACGGTAACCTTCTCCGACTTCAAAAATTGCTTCACAAGCTCAGATGTATGTGATGGAGCATTATCATGAAGTAGACGAACATGCCTAAATCCTGACACAGGGCGTCGTTTATGATGATAATTCTTGAGCTTTTTTATTATAACATCTCAGTAATACCGACCTGTAACACTTTTGCCCTTCGGTACCGGAATTTCTACGGCTATATCATCACGTGAGAAGAATATGCAATAAAGAACCTCCTTTGTGCTTATGGTTCTTTTAGCAACTACAGGCCATCTACCGTGTTTAGTTATCCATATATTGTTTCCAATTTTTCTTACTGGTTCGAAATAGTGAACCCATGTTTCGTCACCAGTAATAGTGTTTGCAAATTGTCTTTGATTGAATTTGGGAAACATTTTGAGCAATTACTTAGCGGTTTGTACTCGTACCCGTTTTGGTCATCTGTCAATATATGCGGTATCCATCTGGCAGAAATCTTTCAAAATACGCTTCAAAATGAAATGCACCCGCGATAGCGATATGCCAACAGCTTTGGCAATATCACGAATCGTGTATCTGCCATCGCTTTCAATTATTTCCCTGACTTTTGAGACATTTGCCTTGCAAGTTACAGTCACAGGTCGGCCAGATTTTGCTGCATCTTTGACGGACTCTGTGCCAGTCATAAATTTCTTTCTCCACCTACGAACTGTCTCATAGGATACCTTATCAGACTCATAAACTTCCCCCAATTCAGTAAAAATCTGCATTACCGAATGACGGAGTTTTGTGCGAACTTTTATATAAGCTCTAATTCCTTCAATATTCTCAACCCGTTTCCCAACCATTTTTACAACAGTTGAAATGACTATAAGTTTAAAATTATGTGGAACTGAAGGCTCGTGTTTATACCATTGGAAAGGTATTTAATAGAGCTATTCAAGAGTATCATCATCCACGAATCGTGCAAAGCGTTATCGTGCTGTGGTACAATACACATTACATATCGAACAGCCCTCGTATATAACACGTCTCTGATTATATCAATTAAAACTGAAATCCGGTCTAAGAAACTTAAATCATTTGGAGGAATCTGCGACGTAATATATTTAAGAAGTAAATTTCATTTTTTAAAGATAAGATACATGAGGGTATGAACTGTGACGCTTCACGTCGGTATACGTCATGAAGCGCTATAACACTTCGTAAAAAGTATGCTGGCGTGAAGCGCTGCAGTTCATACCATCATGTATTTTCAAAAATGAAATTTATCTTTTATATTAACATTCTGCTTTCATTTCTGTCAGAATTCCCAGCCGTTGGAATAGACATACTATATTTATCAAGATTCATACGCGCATTGTTCATAACTACAACGGACTAATGAGAAAATGGCTATACTTGCAATCTGTAAAGTAGCAAACGTTGGAAATGTAAATATCACTTTGTATCCTCTATCAAAAAAATAAAGTAATGACTTTTTTCATTTCTAGAGAACAATATCAAAGTTACGAAGAAATTCTCAAAATTATGGAAATCAGCAAAAGTGATAAAAAAAATTGCATCATAGTTTTAGTTACCTGACCTACTGGGAACCATTTTAGATATCCCACCCATTGTGTCACTCTGATTTCATTATCTGCTTTATTTAATGTTGAACAATAGAAGCCACCTCATTACACCAATGACATTTTACGAATTTTGTTTTGTTTGTTTTGCGTCCTTTCGCAAATTTATCACTCATTTTGAGACGTCACCAACTGTACGCAAAGTGCCTCAAATTCAAACCTTTGAATGACTTTCAGAGCTTTAACAGTGAGATGATTTTAACGAACTCGGTTTTTAAGGTCTCATCCGAAAGACCTACGAAACTCACTTGTCTCGAACCCACGACCTCCCGGTCACGAGGCGAACGCTCTAACCACCGGGCCATTGCAACTAACTGGTATTTTATTGAAGGAAAAGTCAGAGTTTGGAATATATCAAATATGAAAGAAATTACGATCAATATGGAAAAATCAGAGATGTCAGAGGAAGTTCAGCCCATCTTATACCATTGTGCGTTGTTTTTAAAATACTGTTTCATAAAAAGATAGAAATCTGCTACGTTGTATATGCCGGAAATAAGGGGATTATTTGTAATACCAGTACGCTAATAGTAAAGAACCGATATATGCTGTACAAGGATTTCAATTTGGCATGAAACAATTTAAATTGTGAATTGACTAAAACAAGAAGCATCATATCCAAAGAAGAGAATGAACATCGCCTCTTATGCATGCAAAATATTACATGTCAACATGTCCAATCAATATGATAAGATTAAAAAAAATCATTGCAAGAAAATTAATACATCTATTTTCAGTATTCTAGCGCATACACTATTTATATAAAATCATCCAATTCTTAAAAACTCAATAATTGTAATTAATGTACTTCACAAATCCCTGTAGATCTGTACCAATTTATATCTATTCATTATTTAATTTTAACTGTTGGCCATACATATCCTACATTTGTTTGACCTTACTAAACCTCGAACATAATCCGATTTGCGGCTGTTAATATACCCTTTATACCAAAGTGCATTTTATTTATCAATTAATCGTTTTAAAATGTGATAGTAGAAGCATGGCTTTAGTTTAACAAAAATTAAACTCTTGATATGTAATTTCAATTTCAATTTAGACAATTTTAGACAATATATCATGAAGATATCTTCTCCGACTGCCCCCCGCCCCCTCATCTTTTTGAAAAACGATGCTACGTTTCTTCTTCCCCTCTTTCGTAAATCCGTATTACATTCCTCTACCACACTCCAATAACGCTGTACCACACTCCAATAACGCTGTACCACACTCCAATAACGCTGTACCACACTCCAATAACGCTGTACCACACTCCAATAACGCTGTACCACACTCCAATAACGCTGTACCACACTCCAATAACGCTGGCTCTTAATTTTGGCATCAAAACCATTAAGTAATATAAATGAACGATATCATCTGATTGTTAGCTAAACCGGAAGTAAGCAACAACAAAAAAATATATTCGCCAAATCATGCGTCTTAGGTAGATTCTAAAACACAAAATACGCACGGTACGGAAGAACTCGACAATCCCCTATAATATGTCATTATTAGACATTTACTATGCGGTTTACGTCTATATATTTATACATGCAATTTACATTTCACTTACACGTGTGTCCATGCTTATTCTTACAATCTGAGTGCTCTCTATCTACGTTGAGTTGTTGGTATAATGTTGCTGGCAAACTCGGCATCATGTACTGAAGTTACCATTACGGGACTTTCGAGATACGGATCCACTCGACTTTTATTGCACGTTGAACGTCATTTGTAGGACATGTCACTTCCGGATTACAATAACAACCAAGTAAAAAGCATATATATATATATACCTTTGGTTGCATGTTATAAACATTTTGTACAAGTTTCTTTGCAGAATGTATATATATATATATATATATATATATATATATATATATATTATGTATGTTTTAAAAAAATTTATATATTTAAAAACAGGTAAACAAGCATGGAATTCTTCAATTGCTATCAAATTCCTGCATTTAAATGCTATCTTTGAAAGAAAGGAATTACTACAACCATTTTATAGGAAAATGCATTTGATTACAATATGGGAGTTGGTGAGGGAAATATATCTAGGGAATATCTTGAGGATATCGGTAAAACCTCCCGCCTTGCATCCAATGATACGCGTCTAAATGTACCTTTTCCCCCTCCATCTAATTTACACCCAGGTACTAAGCACCAATAGTAACTCGGATCGTCATCGTGGGACTGCGCATAGCTCTTTACGGACCGTCTGCTAGCTAAACACAATTTGTATCGATGACAACTTTGCCCTAAAATTGGTTATTATCACGTGACCATGGTGTGTAAACGTCAAATATAATTGGTCGTTCCGGTACATCCCGAAAGTTGAGTAACGCGTTCCATCATCGTAGCGAAGGCGACGTCAACAATACCACTGACTACTAGAGGGCACCCCTCACCCCCTATATAAACATGGCATTGTTTAATCGTGTTGAGGTAGAAAAATAATAATAAAAGACAATACCAGTATTGTTGAATCAATGAAACATCCATCTTTTCCTTTCTCTTTGATAAATATAGTGAAATTGTTTATGTACATGTTATATGCTTATCAATAGAAATGTACACCATTGTTGCAGGGGTGGTGGTTTGTAAATGTATAAATAACCAACTCCTGGCTTAGGGTTCACAATGCAGTCATTTATTGTACGGTAAAACGAATAAGGATGATGACGATGATTACATAATGTTGATTACAAAAATAAATGGCCCTAAAAGACAAAATAGTAACAATGAATATCACAGCAATTTACAATCAATAGAGTACATTTCAACCTTAAGAGTTATCTCCCTTAATTCAAATATAGTAAAATATACTTTACTCAAATACTTACAGTTGCATTACAAATAATGTAACACTATGAAATTACATGTTTTAAATATAATAAAAGGTAATATCTTATAATTACCTATCTATGGGACAAGGCCCAATGCATGCAAACATCAAAATGCTGCCTGGATGCTTCTAATCTATTTATAACAAATATATCATTACAGTACTATATACACTATAATAACTATAGATATAATATAAGCATATACTGAGAGGAAATAACTTTAAATTGATATTTACTGTTCTTCATAATATTTAAACTTTCACTCTTCTCTCAAACAGTGATATTAGTTATATATACATATTATGAAGATAAATGTTAATAAAATTAGTACTTACTGTCAGGTCTGGATTTGAAGGTCTAATAATGTCTTTGTCAAAACCAAAATGCCAAATCAGCAAAAAGATACAAAAACTGCTTAAAACCAAGCCACGACCAACCTGACCAAAAACTCTCTAGATTCTAAATGAATAAAACTCAGTTCTATAGCCAATGAAATAGCAAGACCTGTGAACCTTTTCACTCACCTATTACACTAAGTAGATAAAGGGGTGGATCTGGGAATTTGACTTAAATCATAAAATGCGCTTTTAATTCATATGCACTATTCATGTTTATTAAAATACGGTATCATATAATATATACAAGTTAAAACACACTGCTACATTTTGAATATGAAGAGTATATATGTTTCGAAAAAGAAATCGATTGGTTAAAATATTGCGCGATGACAATTATAATTTCGTCTATGTGCTGCACAGATTAATTATGTCAAGGTAAATTACACCGTATTCACTTAATTCACTTTCACCAAATCCCTCCAGGTGCGAGACATTAATAAGAGTATTATATGGACAATCCATACCAATAATGGCTGTGATAACGCATGTTCAAATGCAAAAATACCACAACATGCCTTTTTAATCTCAGGAATATTTTTTATGAAATTTCGTACAACTAACCACCATTTATCTACCAGTTGCGTCTGGTATCCTTCTTCGCGAATTTGCCAGGTTGTAAACCGCAGATTATGATTTCAATATACATTTGTATAAATAATGAATACGGTACTGAGTAGTAAGTACTGTAATAGCAGACATTCAAAAAGTTTTATGAAATAATGACTATTTCAGACGTGAAATTACAGGAAACTTTGTATATATTTATGCAGAATATTTTATATTGTACACAGTGAAATATTTGCGTCTGTTTTATTTTCGCCACTTTCGCCCTCGTTGTGAGTGGGTGAATTTAAAGATTGGGAGAAACCATTTACTCTCTAACCCCTATTTTACACAACTGTATCGGGGCGAATTCAAAACGGGTGAAACCATTTTCAATTGTAGGAGGGGGAAAGCACGGAGGGACATAACCCTGTATAGTGTATATATACAGTATGACCCTGTCCGTCTTCCTTAGTGTACATTCCATTAAGATATTGTACATTTGTCAATTTCCCTAACTTATCACTGTATTACATATCATGTTACATCTGTACCTCTGACGTATCTGACTATATCAATAAACTGTTAGATTGTACTCTACATACCATTGTTAGTAAACTGAAGAAGAAAAGCCATTTGGCATAGGACGTGTCTTAAATGATATGGTGCTGTTAGATAAGGAAAAAATTAATTACAGCAGAAATACTTCACAATAGTTTGTAAACACGAAGTATACGACAGCTAGTTCTCTGTAACACTCTCGGGGTAAAGGTGTTGTAAGTTTATGCCTAGCAGGTACTGCATTCAAGCAATTATTATGGAAGATTTGAAGACAAGGTATCGTTTATTTCTATAAGATTGAGAGAGAGCCCAAGAATCAGTAAACAAACTGATGTAGGTTAATGTCGTCATGTCACACCGTAATTATCTTGTTAACCATCGATTGATGAAACAAAAAGGGAAGCGCCAGAAAGAAATGATCAAGCACAAATCGATACCCATCCTCCCACAGGCTCAGGTCTTCAAAGCGGGTATCACAAAATGGGATGGGGGAAATAACGAAAGATAGAATGGTGAGTAGAAAAGACACTATGTAGGTTTTTGTTTATGTACACGATATAGAACGTTTCGCTGTCCTTGTCTTAATAACCTGCATATCTCGTTATAACATTTCCTTCTAGTATATGAAGATGGTGTTCAAATTAAGGAGCCACTTTAAATGACTAGACAGATACTGGTAAATATAAGACCAGAATCAAACATTTCTACGTTTTCTCCCATATTTTCATGCACAAGTGTCTTTTCAAAAGTATGTTTACACACAAAGTGAATAACCATTGTTGTACTTTTTAATTTTACAATGCCATAGATAGTGATAAATATTCAGTGTTGGTATACATGATTTGGTGTACAATAGCCATAGATAGTGATAAATATTCAGTGTTGGTATACATGATTTGGTGCACAATAGTCATACAGTATACAGCTAATGGTTCCGAGGACAACAGCTGTTTTGTTTGACCCGAGAATGGATCTGTTTCCTTAAGCCATATCATATTTTGTTATATACTTTCATTTCTTAAAGTTATTTTTACTAGATGTGTGTTAGTATTGATTTGTACAGTAGTCAGTATATTGTGTGTTAGTGTACAGTATTGATTTGTACAGTAGTCAGTGTATTGTGTGTTAGTGTACAGTATTGATTTGTACAGTAGTCAGTATATTGTGTGTTAGTGTACAGTATTGATTTGTACAGTAGTCAGTGTATTGTGTGTTAGTGTACAGTATTGATTTGTATAGTAGTCAGTATATTGTGTGTTAGTGTATGTATTGTGTGTTAGTGTACAGTGGTCAGTATATTGTGTGTTAGTGTACAGTATTGATTTGTACAGTTATCAGTATATTGTGTGTTAGTGTACAGTATTGATTTGTACAGTAGTCAGTATATTGTGTGTTAGTGTACAATATTGATTTGTACAGTAGTCAGTATATTGTGTGTTAGTGTACAGTATTGATTTGTACAGTAGTCAGTATATTGTGTGTTAGTGTACAGTATTGATTTGTACAGTAGTCAGTATATTGTGTGTTAGTGTACAGTATTGATTTGTACAGTAGTCAGTATATTGTGTGTTAGTGTACAGTATTGATTTGTACAGTAGTCAGTGTATTGTGTGTTAGTGTACAGTATTGATTTGTACAGTAGTCAGTATATTGTGTGTTAGTGTACAGTATTGATTTGTACAGTAGTCAGTGTATTGTGTTAGTATTGATTTGTATAGTAGTCAGTATATTGTGTGTTAGTGTACAGTATTGATTTGTACAGTAGTCAGTATATTGTGTGTTAGTGTACAGTATTGGTTTGTACAGTAGTCAGTATATTGTGTGTTAGTATTGATTTGTACAGTAGTCAGTATATTGTGTGTTAGTATACAGTATTGATTTGTACAGTAGTCAGTATATTGTGTGTTAGTGTACAGTATTGATTTGTACAGTAGTCAGTATATTGTGTGTTAGTGTACAGTATTGATTTGTACAGTAGTCTATATATTGTGTGTTAGTGTACAGTATTGATTTGTACAGTAGTCAGTATATTGTGTGTTAGTATTGATTTGTACAGTACTCAGTATATTGTGTGTTAGTGTACAGTATTGATTTGTACAGTAGTCAGTATATTGTGTGTTAGTGTACAGTATTGATTTGTACAGTAGTCAGTATATTGTGTGTTAGTGTACAGTATTGATTTGTACAGTAGTCAGTATATTGTGTGTTAGTGTACAGTATTGATTTGTACAGTAGTCAGTGTATTGTGTGTTAGTGTACAGTATTGATTTGTACAGTAGTCAGTATATTGTGTGTTAGTGTACAGTATTGATTTGTACAGTAGTCAGTGTATTGTGTTAGTATTGATTTGTATAGTAGTCAGTATATTGTGTGTTAGTGTACAGTATTGATTTGTACAGTAGTCAGTATATTGTGTGTTAGTGTACAGTATTGGTTTGTACAGTAGTCAGTATATTGTGTGTTAGTATTGATTTGTACAGTAGTCAGTATATTGTGTGTTAGTCTACAGTATTGATTTGTACAGTAGTCAGTATATTGTGTGTTAGTGTACAGTATTGATTTGTACAGTAGTCAGTATATTGTGTGTTAGTGTACAGTATTGATTTGTACAGTAGTCTATATATTGTGTGTTAGTGTACAGTATTGATTTGTACAGTAGTCAGTATATTGTGTGTTAGTATTGATTTGTACAGTACTCAGTATATTGTGTGTTAGTGTACAGTATTGATTTGTACAGTAGTCAGTATATTGTGTGTTAGTGTACAGTATTGATTTGTACAGTACTCAGTATATCGTGTGTTAGTGTACAGTATTGATTTGTACAGTAGTCTATATATTGTGTGTTAGTGTACAGTATTGATTTGTACAGTAGTCAGTGTATTGTGTGTTAGTATTGATTTGTATAGTAGTCAGTATATTGTGTGTTAGTGTACAGTATTGGTTTGTACAGTATTCAGTATATTGTGTGTTAGTATTGATTTGTACAGTAGTCAGTGTATTGTGTGTTAGTGTACAGTATTGGTTTGTACAGTATTCAGTATATTGTGTGTTAGTGTACAGTATTGATTTGTACAGTAGTCAGTATATTGTGTGTTAGTGTACAGTATTGATTTGTACAGTAGTCAGTATATTGTGTGTTAGTGTACAGTATTGATTTGTACAGTAGTCAGTGTATTGTGTGTTAGTGTTGATTTGTACAGTAGTCTATATATTGTGTGTTAGTGTACAGTATTGATTTGTACAGTAGTCAGTATATTGTGTGTTAGTATTGATTTGTACAGTAGTCAGTATATTGTGTGTTAGTGTACAGTATTAATTTGTACAGTAGTCAGTGTATTCTGTGTTAGTGTACAGTATTGATTTGTATAGTAGTCAGTATATTGTGTGTTAGTGTATGTATTGTGTGTTAGTGTACAGTGGTCAGTATATTGTGTGTTAGTGTACAGTATTGATTTGTACAGTAGTCAGTATATTGTGTGTTAGTGTACAGTATTGATTTGTACAGTAGTCAGTGTATTGTGTGTTAGTGTACAATATTGATTTGTACAGTAGTCAGTATATTGTGTGTTAGTGTACAGTATTGATTTGTACAGTAGTCAGTATATTGTGTGTTAGTGTACAGTATTGATTTGTACAGTAGTCAGTATATTGTGTGTTAGTGTACAGTATTGATTTGTACAGTAGTCAGTATATTGTGTGTTAGTGTACAGTATTGATTTGTACAGTAGTCAGTGTATTGTGTGTTAGTGTACAGTATTGATTTGTACAGTAGTCAGTATATTGTGTGTTAGTGTTGATTTGTACAGTAGTCTATATATTGTGTGTTAGTGTACAGTATTGATTTGTACAGTAGTCAGTATATTGTGTGTTAGTATTGATTTGTACAGTAGTCAGTATATTGTGTGTTAGTGTACAGTATTGATTTGTACAGTAGTCAGTGTATTGTGTGTTAGTGTACAGTATTGATTTGTATAGTAGTCAGTATATTGTGTGTTAGTGTATGTATTGTGTGTTAGTGTACAGTGGTCAGTATATTGTGTGTTAGTGTACAGTATTGATTTGTACAGTAGTCAGTATATTGTATGTTAGTGTACAGTATTGATTTGTACAGTAGTCAGTATATTGTGTGTTAGTATTGATTTGTACAGTAGTCAGTATATTGTGTGTTAGTGTACAGTATTGATTTGTACAGTGGTCTGTATATTGTGTGTTAGTGTACAGTATTGATTTGTACAGTAGTCAGTATATTGTGTGTTAGTGTACAGTATTGATTTGTACAGTAGTCAGTATATTGTGTGTTAGTGTACAGTATTGATTTGTACAGTAGTCAGTATATTGTGTGTTAGTGTACAGTATTGATTTGTACAGTAGTCAGTAGTGATGGGACATCGGTTCACTTTCATAATCGATCATCGGTTGGAATCGATTGCTGCTTTCGATGCGATTTTCCGATTATAATCGGATGTTACATTTTTACTATATCAAGCATAATCTTCAATTATATATCAATTAGCTAATATCAATAACTCAATATGATGTTTTCTATGTTGTCTTGATGCTTTTGCACTTTCTATATAAGCACCTTAGCTTTGTGCTGGTTGGATATATAACTAGCTCATAATTATGATGGATGCCATTGGAAGGTGAGATTCATATCCATATTGAATCTTACACGGAGATCAAAGACGGAAATTTAACTATATATTATTCAAAATTAAAACATAAAAAAGTACTAGTGCAGATTTGTTTTTTATTCAATACAAAGCATTACATTTCTTAAACAAATAGTTAACAGCTCTTTCTAGGAGAGAAATAGCAAGGTAAACTAAACACCAGTATGATGTAAAACTCAGCATTTTAATCTAAATCTCTACTGTCTCTGGCTTAAGCATAATAGCATTCAATCTCTCACCAAAATTTACTCATGTTTTTGTTCAAGAAAATAAACAAATCTACATTATCTGCACTCAGCCTACTTCTCTTTTTTGACACCAACCCACCAGCAAGAGAAAGTACTCTCTCTAATGGCACACTACTAGCTTGAACACATAAAATCTTTTTTGCAAGAACTGCTATTCTGGGGAAAAGCATTTCATTTTTTTGCCACTACTCTAGAACTGTGAGCCCTTTGTCATCTTCTTTCAGTGCCATCCCCAGGTAACGTCTGGTCTCTTCAAAATACTAGAATATAGTAAAGTACGTTCAAGAAAATTCGGAATTTAATATCAAGTTGCATATGATGCGATCGTAAGAAATGATAGTTATGGCAGTTATAAATCAGCAACGTATATGATAGAAAAAATATTATACATTTGAAACAAGAATATCGTGCACATGATTCTGGTGTGTTGCACTAAAAAATGCGTGCCACATGTCAAAGTATGAAAAAATAAACTTACCAGTGTTGTGTATTCCTTGTAGCAAATACGGCACACGGCTTTATTTAGATTTAGATTTAGGTTCGTTTTACTTGGAGGTAAATTGATATCTACCTTCCGAAATACTTCCATACTTCTGACTTCTTTTTCACGCTCGGGTGATCATATATTCCATTGTTTGATGCCATTTTTTTTCCTGGCACAGGTAAAACAATAACGGAAACGGTCTAATTCCGGAATGCGCTCTATTAGATGTGTGGATCCGATGATCGATTATGAAAAGTAATAATCGATCATCGGAATCGGTAGCTTTTTTTCGTCGTTAATCGATGTTTTCTGATTATCAGTACAACACTAGTAGTCAGTGTATTGTGTGTTAGTGTACAGTATTGATTTGTACAGTAGTCAGTATATTGTGTGTTAGTGTACAGTATTGATTTGTACAGTAGTCAGTATATTGTGTGTTAGTGTACAGTATTGATTTGTACAGTAGTCTATATATTGTGTGTTAGTGTACAGTATTGATTTGTACAGTAGTCAGTGTATTGTGTTAGTATTGATTTGTACAGTAGTCTATATATTGTGTGTTAGTGTACAGTATTGATTTGTACAGTAGTCAGTATATTGTGTGTTAGTATTGATTTGTACAGTAGTCAGTATATTGTGTGTTAGTGTACAGTATTGATTTGTACAGTGGTCTGTATATTGTGTGTTAGTGTACAGTATTGATTTGTACAGTAGTCAGTATATTGTGTGTTAGTGTACAGTATTGATTTGTATAGTAGTCAGTGTATTGTGTGTTAGTGTACAGTATTGATTTGTACAGTAGTCAGTATATTGTGTGTTAGTGTACAGTATTGATTTGTACAGTAGTCAGTATATTGTGTGTTAGTGTACAGTATTTATTTGTACAGTAGTCTATATATTGTGTGTTAGTGTACAGTATTGATTTGTACAGTAGTCAGTGTATTGTGTGTTAGTATTGATTTGTACAGTACTCAGTATATTGTGTGTTAGTATTGATTTGTATAGTAGTCAGTATATTGTGTGTTAGTGTACAGTATTGATTTGTACAGTAGTCAGTATATTGTGTGTTAGTATACAGTATTGATTTGTACAGTAGTCAGTATATTGTGTGTTAGTGTACAGTATTGATTTGTACAGTAGTCAGTATATTGTGTGTTAGTGTACAGTATTGATTTGTACAGTAGTCAGTATATTGTGTGTTAGTGTACAGTATTGATTTGTACAGTAGTCAGTGTATTGTGTGTTAGTGTACAGTATTGATTTGTATAGTAGTCAGTATATTGTGTGTTAGTGTATGTATTGTGTGTTAGTGTACAGTGGTCAGTATATTGTGTGTTAGTGTACAGTATTGATTTGTACAGTAGTCAGTATGTTGTGTGTTAGTGTACAGTATTGATTTGTACAGTAGTCAGTGTATTGTGTGTTAGTGTACAGTATTGATTTGTACAGTAGTCAGTATATTGTGTGTTAGTGTATGTATTGATTTGTACAGTAGTCAGTGTATTGTGTGTTAGTGTACAGTATTGATTTGTACAGTAGTCAGTATATTGGGTGTTAGTGTACAGTATTGATTTGTACAGTAGTCAGTATATTGTGTGTTAGTATACAGTATTGATTTGTACAGTAGTCAGTATATTGTGTGTTAGTATACAGTATTGATTTGTAGAGTAGTCAGTGTATTGTGTGTTAGTGTACAGTATTGATTTGTACAGTAGTCAGTATATTGTGTGTTAGTGTATGTATTGATTTGTACAGTAGTCAGTGTATTGTGTGTTAGTGTACAGTATTGATTTGTACAGTAGTCAGTATATTGGGTGTTAGTGTACAGTATTGATTTGTACAGTAGGCAGTATATTGTGTGGTAGTGTACAGTATTGATTTGTATAGTAGTCAGTGTATTGTGTGTTAGTGTACAGTATTGATTTGTATAGTAGTCAGTATATTGTGTGTTAGTATTGATTTGTATAGTAGTCAGTATATTGTGTGTTAATGTACAGTATTGATTTGTACAGTAGTCAGTGTATTGTGTGTTAGTGTACAGTATTGATTTGTACAGTAGTCAGTATATTGTGTGTTAGTATACAGTATTAATTTGTATAGTACTCAGTGTATTGTGTGTTAGTATTGATTTGTATAGTAGTCAGTATATTGTGTGTTAATGTACAGTATTGATTTGTACAGTAGTCAGTGTATTGTGTGTTAGTATTGATTTGTACAGTGGTCAGTATATTGTGTGTTAATGTACAGTATTGATTTGTACAGTAGTCAGTATATTGTGTGTTAGTGTACAGTATTGATTTGTACAGTAGTCAGTATATTGTGTGTTAGTGTACAGTATTGATTTGTACAGTAGTCAGTATATTGTGTGTTAGTGTACAGTATTGATTTGTACAGTAGTCAGTATATTGTGTGTTAGTATTGATTTGTATAGTGGTCAGTATATTGTGTGTTAGTGTACAGTATTGATTTGTACAGTAGTCAGTGTATTGAGTGTTAGTATTGATTTGTATAGTAGTCTGTATATTGTGTGTTAGTGTACAGTATTGATTTGTACAGTAGTATACATAAAAACAAGAACTTTATTTCTATTCTCCTACGACCCAGAAATATACACTCGATGGTGTTCCTATATAGCTACGAAATAGGTCAATGTGACATCATGACATTTTCAGAAACGGACTGTTTGCTGACGTAAAAGGCGGGTGTACTACATGCATATCTATTTTGAAAAATAGTTCAACTACATGTATTTAGTTGGATATTTACTGATTATATTAAGTGTTCATAATACACAATCCAAGAAATTGTGTGTACAGCGACAGGTTTGTTTAGCTGTGTATCGATCTCGGAATGCATACGATTGATTTATACTGAATGGCAATTTTTCTTCAATCATTTTAAACTTTGTTTTACAACATATATTGATTAATTTTTATAATTATGAAATTGAATTATCAGTTTTTGACTTTATTGTTGTAATAGCAAAACACAAAAGTGCAAGGGAGATTTGTATTAATTTTCTCATAATCGGTCATTACGTATGATGGTATATGGCAGAATAATGACCTTTGCAATAACCGTGGTAGAATGTGTGTTAGACTCTGTTTTTCAAGCAAATTTATTTACAAATGGTGAACCAACAAATGACATGAAAGAAATTTTGAACATATACAAAATTTTGAAAAGGAAGAAATCAGGGGGAAAATATGAAAAAGTCCCGTTTCTGGTTCTCCTTTACGTTACTGAAATTGTTAATATTCAATCCCAATCCCCATTTAAAATCGTAAATATATAAAATCAAGGGTGTTTTTTTTTTTTACGAAGTATCAACGAATAGCTATATATTCACAATACATGTATTCGTATATTCATTTTGTATTAAAATCAGTGTTGGGGACATCTCTAGAAGCAGTGTCCATTAAATATCTCGCCGAATGTCACCTAGTTATAGAGAGTAATGCCACCGATTGTTGGGGAGATATGCGCGGACTGATGTCTAAAGATGACAAAATCTCACTCTTCTGGAAAGAGCATTTTAAAGAGTAACTTTTCGTATCTTCTTACATGAAAGACTTATCCACTTTGTATATGAAGTTTAAATCAAAATATCAATCAATGAAGTGTTCGATTGTTAAGGTATTGGATTTTGTTTTGATGTTCCTCAAATCTTTTTGTATTGTTGTAAAGATTTAATGTAAATGCTGTTAGCATGTTTTTATTCTATAAATATTTTAACATGAACTTGGTAGATTGATGAAAATAATTAATCAAACCAATACTTTAAGGTACTCATTTATCGCAGTTTTCTGGAGGACGAATAACTTTTTTATCAGTAGACATCTTTGTATCTTGGACTGCTTTACCACAGGCAACAGTTGTTGGGCAACTTTTGCAAGACAGATTTTACAAGATAACAGACATGCATCATTTTATATCACAGAAAAATAAAGAGTTTTATTGTTGAAGTAATAGATGGTGTCATCATTGAACCGAAGTGAAGTTTCAGTTGCATATAGAGAGCAGGTCTGCGCATGCGTCATGAGAACTGTGGTGTATCTCCTTTTTCATTTCTTCCAATTATTCTGGCCCACGTTTTTATGGTGTTGTTTAATTATCTGCACGTCACAAACGTACATCCAGCGATGCAAATGCTTGTCGATATCACCTGTACCGGATCTTAAGGTATTACATATTTAATTAAGAAAAACAATTCCAAAGTTCCCAAGAATTGGAACAAGTTTTCCAGATGCTTCTAGGGGAAAATAACGCTTGGTTTAAATATAAATAGACTGCAAACCAGATTTGTCTTTTAAAAGTAACCATATAGTTGACTGAAGTAAGAATGTAAATTGGTAGTGATTAATTTCTATTTTGATTTGAAGGTAAGTTCACGATTTTCTTCAATAAATATAGACACAAATCTCTGACATGCCATCAATTTGGAACGGGCTCTCGAGGAAGAATCAAATTTGAACAATCCCGCTTTTCCAGCTTAAAACTTCAGTTATCATTGATTGATTGATTCTATGTTGTTTAACGTACCTCTGGAGAATTTTCACTCGTATGGAGACGTCACCATTGCCAGTGAAGGACTGCAAAATTTACTTTGAGCAGGGAGGAATCTTTATCGTGCCACACCTCTGTGATACGGGGCCTCGGTTTTTGCGGTCTCACTCGAAGGACCTCTCCTCTCCCCTTATGACAAGCAAGGGGTACTGAGGACCTCTTCTAACCCGGATTCCCACGGGATTAGTCATCGTTGAAGATGTCTATAAGTTAGAGTGTTTCAGAGCGTGAAGAAGCTAAATTTACAGAAAACTTTTTTTCTGATAGAGAGATGCTAATAGCCATTTTTACGTGGTGCTTTTATTTTTCATTTTTATACGTGTACATGTAGTTTATTTTATGCACCAGTGCCTAACGTGCTGGTCAGGTTTAATTTCAAAGAAATATGATTTTAAAGTTGAGCATTGTATTTAACATTAATTTCACACACAAAATTATTCAAGAGCATTATAGAATTTGTAGGGTCTCATGTCGAACTATTGTGCATTGTACTATTATATACTCATCGTCACATAGTAATGGGGTGTCCTAACAAGTGTTCAAACAGGAAAGAAATTCTCAACATCTTCAAGACAAAATTTCATCCAATCACGATATATACAACTCTATCTTCAACTTGAAACGCGTTTTGGCTAGCAATAACATGAAACATAATTATAGCAAAATAAATAATTCAGTTGTAATTAATTCCCACATGTGCTAGTATGTACGTCTCTGACTGAGGCGAGATTCCTTTATTACAATAAAACACTATGGGTGGCTCTACTGGGGTGCAGACTTCGATGAGTTACGTCATAAAAAGAAGATTTATGATAACATCGTTACCGTCTGCTGACGTTTTTAATCATGTAGATTGCCGTTATTTTGACAGACAACGCCTGCCTTGATAGAGAATTGGGTGTCATTTGCAATGCAAGGAATTTTCTTAATTGTTATCGCCGAGTGAATTGATAATGATAACTATGCTCAAATGAAGTTAACATTTATTGATGGTTCTTTTAATTTCTGGCCCAAAGATAGCTTTCCATCTCAATTCTAAATTCGTAACACGGTGATCCTACATCTACCGGTCATGGGTAGACTTTGCTCGCAGATTCCTTTGTTTTTCTTTGGTTGAATCTACAGATCAGTCACATACATTATAGGAGAGCGTCGAACTCTCTGTCAAGGTGTAAGTTGTTTGTCAAGGTCAATGCAGTCCATTTAAGTCGAAGTTACAGGGATGTTTAACAAATGAAGCTTTTCGAAACAGTGTACTAGTTAGTATATACGCAAGCATATCAGTTATCACTTTTAGTAAATTAAAAATCATACAAAACATGACAGTAACCGTCAAAGAGATCGTTTTAAAAGGGAATGTAAAGATTTGTTAGTGCCATATCAGTGGTTAACACAGAATACATTACTATAAAAATAATACATATTTTGTAGGGTAACATGTGAAATTGTCACCCCGCGAAAAACCACTGTTGACTGAGGCTTATTGTTACCATACAAAACATTAATATATATATATATCCATTACCTAATCTACTACACAAATTGATATTGCACATTTTTTCTGTATTCTTACTTTAATCAGCAGAGAAAGGTACACAAAATGAGCAGGGGTGAAACAGTTCATCATGTGACATACTATTACCGGATCACGTGACGAACTGTTTCCCGGTCACGTGATGAACTGTTTCCCAGTCACGTGACGAACTGCTTCCTGGTCACATGAGAAAGTATTTCCCGACTAGCAGATTAGGTAATAAAACAATTATTTCATGCCTACTTGGGAAACAGTCAAAACTATTGCCCCTCGGTAGTGGCGAAGACCTACGGCCTCTGACAACAGTTTCCCGGTCTTCACCACTAGCTCGGGACAATAGTTTTGACTGTTTCCCGAGTAGGCATGAAATAATTGCATATGTTTTTGTTATACTGAATGTTTTAAGAATGCGCAAACATTCTGTGCAGTTAAAATTTTTTATACTGTTAACCGACGGCGTGTATTGTCAACTGTTGCTATGTACTGTTACCCAGAGGGCGTGTGGTTTATGCACGCAAGGGGGAGGGGGACGGTACTTTATAAACAAATGTTTCTAAACCAATCAAATTCGTCTAATTTACATGAAAGTATAACAAATGTACAGATCGCATCTATATAGCTGTATAATAGAAGTAAAGAATCCAATGAGCTGTATTGAGTTTTTAAAATAATGTTGTAGATATGATCAAGAATGCAGATACCCACGAATGGAGGTCAGCGCGAAATGCAGGACAAGGAAAAGAAAGTACAGGTACCAAAACGAAACCGAAAGATTCAGTACGGAGACCACATCCCAAGGTCTGAATATAATGAGGGTGTCCGAAGAAGTAACAACCGCTGCAACAACAGGTTATCAAAAGAGATGCAGTACTATGAGAAAGCACAGAAGGTCATTTTGAAAAATCTTGGTAAGGAGACGCAGCAGTTACACGCCCGAATGTCCTCGACTTTGGCCACTCCCCGACTGAACACACTGGAAGGAACTCCTAGTCTACGCATGACCAATCCATTTGCAGTTTACGGTTCTCCCGTGATTCCATTTTTGAAAATGGACCACCCAAAGCGCCAGCAACTTAAGCCTTTACATACACCAATGCACTCTAACAAATTCCCAGACCCTTTCTATACACCCCGCGGCTCCCTGGTGTCTTCCTCCTTAAAAATCACGTCACTGAACAATGATGACATTTCTGACAAACGAAGTAAAGATAGCTCTCAATCCCCGACCAGAAAATTCGAATTATCTAGTCCTATTAAAATGACAAGTCCCTATAAGATTTTGCTGTCAGATTCTCAATCAGAAAGCTTTGGGCGACTTATGTTTCGCAATGATACGGAAATGTCATTGAATGACTTCGGAAGTACATCACAGAAAGATGGACGACGTAGCATTGCAGAGGGTAAACGTGCTAACAGTCGACTGAATTCTGGACGAAGCAGTCACATCAGTTTTATAGATATCTTAAAAGAAGCCGAGGAGAGGAAAGCACGAGAAAAGGAAGCAATATCTGTTATAAAAGAGGATGACGCAAAACCTTTGTCTAGCTCCCAAATGCGCCCGAAGACCCCCGATCCCATGTCAAACTATGATGACCCAAAGTCAGACAGAAAGACTGAAGAAATCATTCCTAAATCTACTCATCTGAGTGCTACCCCAAAGGCAACTTTTGTTAACCTTCCTTCCTGACTGTTTCCCTGTACATTTAGAAATGAATTGTACTTCGCTGTTCAAATTCGAGTCGTATTTATAAGTGCGTAAGTTTTCTACATGCCTTACCTTGGTCCTGTGATGTATGATAAGAATTGTTATTACATATAAAACCTACTTAAACTTGCAATTTCATACTAGGTCAATCATGATTTCGACTTGTTAGTTTTGTTGTTCTGTATATGTAGGGGGTGTTGTTGGGTTTTTTAAATATTAATTTCGTTAAATAATTTCGTTGAAACTGACTTTTAAAAAAAAAAATATTCCGACATTTTCTGTCAGAATTATTCAGTATGTACATGTATGACAATATTTCATCACTCACTTTAAATCTACTACAGTGGGCCAAATTGGCGGCGTTCCGTTGTTAAAGTGTAAGTGTTGCAGTATCATATAAAGTAATAGAAATACAAAATACATGCAAATGCAAACGCATTAAAAAAGATAATTCCTAACTTCGAACTAAAACTTTTACTGCATAAGGTGTGTTTATTTACCTGTCAAACAGAACAGGCAAAATAAAACATTACACAATATTGGTATCAAATTCAATAAATTTTATTTCCCAAACCCTCGAATATCTCGAAGTTTTTCTTCAGTCCCAACAAGTTCGAGATATTGAAGTTTACCTGTATAATCATTATTATACTGCTTATTTCAAATACTGACAAGGATGTATTTAAGGTAACTCCATACTCGCATTATTATCTGATAAAAGTATAGACAGTGTATTTATTTCCATTTATTAGAGTTAAAACTAATAAATTATCAAATGAAATACAATTTGTATATACACTTTTTTTATGCGAGACATACATAAACAGAACTATATACACGTCAGAAAATTGCAATTCTCATTAAACATCATAATTCATTTCCAATCGTTCCCAACACGCACCTGAAAATATGAATTGAAAAAAGAAAATGTATTTGTAAATGAACAAGAAGTGAATAACAATTTGCTACATATATGGGGGAAAATATTTGGAAATTATGAAAAGACAGCAATCAAAATGCATATCCATTTCCTGTTCATGTATTGAACTGTGCTTACTAGCTTTAGAATGCAATAACAATGTTTGTTCAGTTTGTTGTGCTTCCTTTTGAGAATGTTTCACTCATATTGAGAGTTCACCATTTCTACATTAAGCACCCTCAAATTTAGACATATTTTGCAATCAGGTCCGAAGCAGTGAGTGTTCTTTATCATGCTACTTGTAAACCCTGGTTCAACACCGTCCCTCCATCTTTAAGGTTACATCTGCAAAACCAGCGGCGCGCAGTTTTAAATGTTATGCGTGTTGCAAAAGAGCAATCACGCCCCTATTTTTAATCCTTAGGTTTGTAAGTTTGGCGCGGCAATGGCACAAATGGAGCTCGAACTTACATCCTCCATTTTTTTTTTACTTTCATGTTACAAATATTCCTTACACTAAATTTAAAATTCAAGATTATCTTATGAGTTTAATATTCACTGCATGCAGGAATGATGTAAGGACACAGCTCAACTGGATAACCAGGATTTCCACCAAAAGATTGCAAAAAATTAAAATCACAATCATCATATCTCAGAATGTTTTCTTAAGCACAAGTTTTCGGGAACTTGTCCTCAAAGCATGTTATTGTAGTTCCAATTACATGTGTAAAATTTGTTTTTACCAGATGTGTGCGTTTTTTTAATCTTAAAGGTATATCGTATCTTAATAATTTCTTTTATTCGGCATATAACCTCAAAGTCTGCTTTTGTTTCAATAAACTCACCAGATAAAAGTATCATCAATAGCAACAGCAAATTCACAGCCACCACCGTATCAGGCTTCCAGGATGGCCATTCCAATACAACAGAATCCAAATTATGAACAATTACATAAAATAACATCTCAAATCATATGTGCTAAAGTGGTAGGTTTTTTAGTATCACAGTGTGTCACTAAAATGAAATGAAGTGTAATTCGTTACATAAACTATAATTGTGAGAGAGAAAAAGTTTCCTGAATTTGTAATTTATACACATATTGACTTACACAACAAAGATACTTATACTTACCCCTGAGCATATTTTCTCTCCCTCCACAACACTTGATGTGATTATCACATTCGTCACATCTGCTTCTTTTAATGAGCTGAAGAAGTGCGTTTTCCCCGACAATATATAAAACTCCTCTTTTTAATCAAAATATGCTCTTCATTATTGCCCCTTTATATTGAAGGAAAAAACCTTTTTGATAAGATTTCACTAATATTGATCACATGTATGTAAATCATTAAATGATTAAGTGTCCACTCCTGATAAAACAAAACACTCGGATAGCGAGTACATTTACAGATACATGAGCCTTGCATTTCGCAATATCAGGATCCGACAAGTGGAGTAAGAACAGCTTCCCATTCATATTTTCATTTCCTTAAAATCATATTTCTTCCAAAGATGTGCATCAAAGTTCAACATAATGAAATTATGTTATTATATATACCTATTTGCAGATTTGATAAGAAAGATAGAAAATACATCCATAAACTCACCATGACCATTCTCCTCATTATCAAAATGCATGTCTTCACTTGCGTGATCCTCTTCCTCTTCTCCAAATATTTCCTATATTAGAGTTTCTAACTCTTTTTGTTTCCGAATATGGTACTTATACAACTGCCAAGCTGTGCGGTGTGGCCCAATGTTTTCTGGTTTGTGGACCGGTAATTGCATAGACAAGCACCAATTCTATAATATACATGTAATTTTAAGTGCTTGTCTCAGATAAAACCATGCAAAACAGTCCAGAAGCACACGTAACCAATCAATAGTGATATTTTGCATGGAGAACCACCTGTAGGTGTTATCTCCATTTACAAAATATTTTGTTGAAATATTTCATGTACATTCTTGTTATACAGCGACACCTATTCAAGGCCTATTGGTCCCTCTTATTATACCAAAATACTAGCTGTGAAATCGGATTCAATTCAAAACAAAATTTACCAAACATCAATGACTGTTATGTAGGACTTTGTATTGTCTGTTGATTGGCTCACTAACTGTAGTTAAGAATTTTACAGAGTTGCTACGATAAAGGGCATCACATGTTTTGCAATATGCTGTACTTACCAAAGGTTTTCTTTCCTATTTGCACGAAATTCAGGAAAATTTTATGGTGTTTAAAGAAAATTTCTAAACCTTTATCGCCGTGTACAACCACACATTTGGGGGTGCGGAATAGTGACCTTACGGGGTATATAAGTTGACATATTTAGCTTCGTTACAGCTATAGTGATAAAACTAGTCTTATATTAACATACGACGGAACACAGTGATGTCCCCGCTTACTCTTACTCGTCTCCCACCTCTCAGTGTGTGTTAGAAATAGGTGAACCCTTCAACAATATTTGGCAACCACACGTAAGGATGCAAATTTGATCGATATTTTGGTGAAATTTTCAATTATGCTGCCACTCCACATAATATAACCAATACGCATGGTTTCTGTACATAACGCTGTAGCAGATACTTCCATTATTTCCGAAATTTCACGTCAAATAAACGGTGAAAACTTCAATTTTAGTGTGTGCCACTAGGGGGTACAGCTTTCAGTGGAGGTAGGAGGCAATGAACCAATTTGAATGAGATGAGTTTAAGAAAGTTTCGTTTGGATTTGAGATTAATATATTAAACCATCTTTGCGATGTAGTCATTCTTTGGTTTGAAATGTCGCTTGTATATAAATGCAGTCGGTACATTAACATTTCTGATCTGAGAATTATTTGTTATGTCAATACAACCTATCATTCGGTCAACTGCTGTCTGACGTGTTTCATATCGACTGTTAGACCATTCTTGGTAACACTGATTTTGACTACGGATAACTCCGTTTACCTGATCACGGCGGGTGTGACCTGTTGACAGGGGATGCTTACTCCTCCTAGGCACCTGATCCCACCCCTGGTGTGTCCAGGGGTCCGTGTTTGCCAATCTATCTATTTTGTATTGCGTATAGGAGTTGTGAGGTTGATCATTGTTCGTTATCTTCACCTTTCATCATCAAGATGTTCCAAAATTGGGTGTCAAAACTGACGTCATCTAAGAAAAGGGAAATTAGTTTTGGGCAACGCTTATTGTATCGTTGTCACGGTAAAGATATTTCACTGTAGTTACATGTTAAATATTTGATGTATGTAAATGAGAATATCAAAGAGTTGCAAACTTTACTGATTAAAATTTACTTTGTTGTTTGTGATATTCAGGCTTGAAATTTAATTTAATTTTGATTTTATTAGTAACTGCAGGGTGATGACATGAAGAAAAATTAAACTCTGGTTAAACCTACCGAAAAGAAAGTTACAACATACACGAACACCAAAATATAAAAAAGGCTGCAGTGGGCAATACGACCAAAATATGCTATCAACCACAGGGGCTAAGCCCGTTTTGGGCCCGAACTCTGTGATACCATAAATATAGAAAGGGGTCTAACTCTGACACAGATAAAAAAAAAAAACTAACCACTCGCTTCAAATGCCTAAAAAATCATAAACTAGGTAAGCTATGCGTAGTTTGTCGTTTTCCTTGCATAGATTAATGTTTTAACTACTTGCATGCCAAATTTCAAGTCACTGGTTCTTAAAATAACAAAGATATACGTCATCGTTCTCTCGATTTCATTTGTTCATTTTTACTAGGACATTTACCGGTCCAGGTCACGGAGTCGTTTCTCGCCTATGACAACATCGAAATTCAGACTAGTATGGAAGATTTCGGACCTGTCAATTAAAATTTCACATCAATTATACGCTACTTACTTCCTCATATTTTAATAATGTTCTTCGTGCAGCCGCATCAACTGTTGACAAGAGCTGCCGTTTTAATGAACGCACTAAATACCCGATAGACGTAAAATCTCAAATACCTTAAAACTGATCAAAACATTATTCTTGTGATATTGCACTTAGAGAAGGAAATTGAACATTATTTCTTGGCTTTTTTAATTTTTTGTTTTTTGTTTATTCTCTTTCCTTTAGATTATTATTACCCATTTTCCCCTTCTTTAAAGTTTTAGACATTTCGGGTATTTAGTGTATTCATTGAAATGACAGAGCTTGTCAACAGTTGATGCTGCTGAGGAAAAATAAGTCGTGTAACGTCTACACGAAGAACATTATTAAAATATGAGGAAGTAAGTAGCGTATAATTGATGTGAAATTTTAATTGACAGGTCCAATATCTTCCATACTAGTCTGAATTTCGATGTTGTCATAGGCGAGAAACGACTCCGTGACCTGGACCGGTAAATGTCCCAGTAAAAATAAACAAGAGAAATCGAGAGAACGATGACGTATATCTTTGTTATTTTAAGAACCAGTGACTTGAAATTTGGCATGCAAGTAGTTAAAACATTAATCTATGCAAGGAAAACGACAAATTACGCATAGCTTACCTAGTTTAAGATATTTTAGGCATTTGAAGCGAGTGGTTAGTTTTTTTATCTGTGTCAGAGTTAGACCCCTTTCTATATTTATGGTATCGCAGAGTTCGGGCCCAAAACGGGCTTAGCCCCTGTGCTATCAACAAAAAGCGAATGGGCACTCGTCTTTATACAACTGAAAAAGATGTAGAATGCTTGCACCAAAATCCAGTCACCGTTTGCATGGAATACATATTTCTGATAAGGCCAAAATAAAATGTATGTACATGTATTTCCGGTTGCCCGACGCTACCTACCCTTTTGCTGCCGACCCTAAATATTTTATTGATAATATACATGTATGTAAAAGAAAATAGAAGTCCTGAAATTGGAAACAAAATTCTTTTTGCATTAGAGTTTCTCTGATTTACATTAAAACTACTATTAATTGATCTTCAAAAATGTCTAAAAAGTATTTGTAATGTATATAGACCTGTATTGAAAGCGTAATAAAAACTAAGAGTTCAAATAAAATGTTTCAATGCAATAAAATTTTGCCTAACAACCCTACCTAAATATATTTAGGAGTGAAATAGGAAACACATATATTTCATGTTGGCCTAAAGAGGGGGGGGGGGGCTGTTGTTGTTAAAGATCCACATTGCAATAGAGGAACTCATATTAATCACACTAGTGCACTCGCTGTTTTTGGAGGCGGTCAGACTTTACTCTTTAGACAAGAGTCCCACAAGCCTTAACGGTCGCCTGAGTACCAAAGCCTTTACATAGGCCATGCATTTTGTTTTTCCTCTCGCATGTCTGAGAGTATAGAAGGAATATTTGATACGTGGTTATGGATAAAGGGTCACTGTGTTTAATACCAAATAGCATTTTTGTATAAGAAACTTGGTAATT
>NC_079169.1:74520130-74710130 GCF_947568905.1 Ostrea edulis
ATGCATAAACTTTTTTTCTCCATTATAAGACAATATTATGAGCAGTACATGTATCTGATATTTGCTTAGATATAGCTGCTGCAGTGGTTAGATAGAGATACAAACGAATTTTTTGTTAACTAATGCAGGCTTTGATATAAAATAAGAAAAGGGCCGATGGACAGGTTGTAATTAGTTCTGTTTTACTGTTGCTTTATCACAAAACCAGAGAAAAAAATCACAATTTTGAAAATTCAGACAGACAATTTTGTATACCTTATTTAGTTTAGGCACAATCATAAGATGAGTTATTAATTAAAATATTTCTGTTGTATCAAACACACCCTATTTGCAAATGTTGGACTGCTCCATTGTTTCTGTACAATGGAATTTCCAACTTCAGCAAAAGTTTTCATCACAATCCTTTAATATGGTGATAGATATTCCCTTTATCCTGACAGGGCAGGCCTTCAGAGCATGGGAACTTGTCACTTTTGCAATGAATATTGAAACTTAATTATGAAATCAAGAAAGAAATGTTTATAATGCATCATATCCGTTTTAATCAACATTGTTCATTCTACGTAAAGTATAGACGACTAAAATACAAATCTAAAATCCTTAAATCACTGGCTATTATCATTATGCTAGCAAACACTTCACTGTGTTTATTTTGATTTTTTAAAAATGTCGTTTATCATGCATTGGAAATTAAACAAGTAACACTAAATGCGTGGTATCTGCACATTGAAAACATTAAGACCACATGCTCTAGCTGTTCTGAATGTGCGCTGCTCATTATAATGACAACACAATTGTAACACTTTCATAATATGTAAATTGATATCAAATTGAATTCTATTGAATACAAAATATATCAATAAATCAATCATTTCATCAGTATACTTTTTGGTGTACTAGGAAGGGAAAAGCAAATGATTTTGTCAATAAACTAAACAATAGATAATCAATGAAATCAATCAGATTGGTAGTAGTTCATGTTTATTCTAATGTACATATATCATTTTATTTCTACAACTTTGAAAAACTAATACCAATAATAAATCAATGAAATTAATAATAATTCTGAAACAAAATCAATATGCCAATTGTTTCATTAGTTGTGCAATCTGTTTTGTTGTGAAGGGAAAAGAAAATGATTTATTCAATACACTGATCAATAGATAATCAATAAAATCAATCAGATTGGTGTTAGTTCATGATTATTTCAAAGTGCACATTTACAAAACAACAGAAACATACCATTTATGTGCTATGACTTTGAAAAACTAAAACCAATAATAAATCAATCAAATCAATAAAAAAAAATGAATAAAAAAAAAAATTTGGTTGAGGCCAAACATTTTTTTAGAGGCCAAATTTGAGGCCAGGCCAACTTTTGAGGCCAGACCAAAATTTGGGATGGAGCATAATTAGAGGCCAAAATTGGGGCCAGGCCAATTTTGAGGCCAGGCCAGGCCAATGGGGCCAGGCCAGGTTTTATAGTATGCCAAAATACTATTAATCTATTATACGCCTGACTTGCTGAAAGCTCTATACAATTGGTCATCCAGTACTTGCACTCAAGTTAGACAGACGATGAAAACGATATACACACAACAGATTACTTATAGAGCAGATTTTTTAAAGTCGATTGTTCACAGTCTGTAATATGTATCCTTGTAGTTTTATGTGGACAATTCATTGTGCAAGGTTCCATCTAAGTCAAACTGGCTTAGCCCTCTGTAAAGTGTTTATGTATCCGATGTTAAACATGAAAATGTTTGTCCTCATTTCATGAACAGAAATTACAACAAAACCAATGCCGTTGTGTCTAGTTATCAAGCAATGTCCAAAATGACTGAAAATGAAAAGTAGAAATAGTACTTTCAATTTTCATCTTTGCTTAAATATACATTAATATACCTTCATGTAAAGAGAGAGAGAGGGAGAGCTCAATGTGTGAAAAATTACCTCACTGCCGGTAAGAAATTAAATTAAATAAAATATGACAACACGTTGTAAAACGTAAGCGCTTTCATTTAAAAAAAAATAAATCTTCAGACGTTTTACGTTATGAAAAAAAAACAACTCTATAAATTCGATTTCAACATTAGGACAATTGGAATAGCAAAAGTTTTTTTTATAATGATAACTTACATAATGATAAAATTTATATACCGCCTTATTTAAGACAAATTACTCTTAGACTAGCGGTTTACAAGAGTAAGAAGACGAATACATTTATCTCAATTAAATGACAGTATGACACAAGATCTTATATATCTGTAAAATTATCAAAATAAAACACTATAATTAAGATCGATATCTATTTTTTTTTATTATTATTATTATTTTTTGGTCATGTTTGATAATTATAAAAACAATCACAGTTTACACATGTTAGAATCGAAAAAGCCAATTGATAAAAATTTCAAGAGATGTTGACCATTTTAAAGATTATGAAATCGAACCTATACTCTCTAAGCCTTGTTTTGGGAAGGACATGCATGACGATTCAAAGTCATTAATAAATATTTAAAAAAATGTTCGTTTGTTGTCTGTATCCTCACTGCAATAAACAATAAGTTGTTTACAATTTCCATATTCTCGTAGAACCTTCCTGAATCTGAATCAGTCACGTTCGCATGCTTCCGATTCACATACACAGCTTCTTGCGTCAGTGACCTTCACTGTGGTACGTGATTTGTTATTGTACGGCAGCCCAGTTCTGAAAAAATCATTAAACGATCACAGACTGCATATTGTTCCAGCGCTCTTACGCTTTGATATACTACGAATTAATTATGTGGTATAATGGCATTTTAATTGGTATGCTAAGGATATTGATTGCGAATTGTCCTTACAGTCTAAACGTTGATGACGTAGAAGTTCGCATTTAAAGTACAGAACGAGTTTCCGTAAGGGTACTTATTGCAGCATTGCCCAGGTCACGTTCATCGTTAAGCCGTCTAATAAATATGGGTAGCTTTAAATAAAATGCGCACACTTCATAATTTGGTTGTGGTATACTGTCTTAAGACGTGTTTTGTTGTACTGATCTCCTACAAACGTTTGATATGATAAAGAATCGGACATTTCTTACAATTGCATTTTCTGCAGTCTTTTATAAAAATGGAATACGTGTTATGACAACAAGTGCCGCGAATCCGAAAATCATTGATGAGATAAGAACAACTATTACTCGAAAATCACCCGGACTGAATTCACCTATGAAATTATGGTGGGCAAAGCAGGTGACTGAGGACTATTTCGTGGCGGGAAGACTGAGTAGACGACAGCTGCAGTATGCATCAGAGGGAGGATTCAAAAGTATCATCTCTTTATTCACGTATAAAAACCACAAGGACTGCTGTCTAGGAAAGGAATATCTGCCTTCAACAATCGAAATGGCTTCCCATGCAAAAGAAGTTGGACTTCAATTTAGGACAGTCTTGGATGAATCAAACGGTTCCTCATCAGTCGACTTAAAGTTGGAGCAGTCATTAAGGAACATCCCTAAGCCTGTTCTACTGTTTTCAGACCGAGGCCACAGTGCAACGTATGCGCTGTTTATGTTTCTTTTGAAAAACTCGATCGAAACCACAGACTTTTCTATGGACAAAGCTGTTGCAATGAGTGAAGTGCTAGGGATGGACTTGAGCATGAAATGTACCAATCAGAAACTTTGCAAAGTGGCAGGGGAAAATCTCGATTTTCCAAAGTTAAACGTTTTACCAAAAAATTGGTTGGAATATTGGCCTGCAATTCCCGTTTACAAAAATTGGTTTGTGGCGGGACAAATTTTAGAATCTCACATTCCTCTTATTAAAAAAGCGGGGTTTAAATCAGTTGTAAATCTACGTGCGGGAACAACTCACAAGGGCAAACCCTCGCAGGAAAAAGTCAATCTTTTGAACATAGAAGACGGTCGCAGAGCTGACGTTGATGAATATGTTGGTGCGAGACAAAGTCTGCTAAGACAAGAGATGATTGATCCCAATAATTCAAATTCTTCACAACATTATGCGAGTTCGAATCTCGAAGAATTTGGGGACACTATTGGATATAACGAGGAAATGGAGAGGTCAGCCTTTCGTAAGGCAGGATTTCCATATTACCATCTACCAGTGGGTAGGTATCACACATGACTGAATAAGATGAAAATGCCAGACGGACGGTTAAGACACAAAAGTTAATCAAAATAGCTCATCTGAGTCTCGGGTGAGCTAAATACTTATGTCCCTCAGCCTCGCGCATGCACGGTTTTAGCTCACCCTAAGCCAAATTCCCAGGTGAGCTTTTATATGATCTAGATTTATCCGGTGTATGTCCGTTTTTCTGGCATAAACTTTCACATTTTCATCTTCCTCTAAAACAAAAACCACAAATGTACAATTTGTCAAATTATAAGATTCAATAAGGTTGTTGACACCATGACCCCCCTCCCCCCGATCCAGGACCTGACCATAAGGTTTCAAAGTTGTACATTACAATGAATAAGAAGATTCTTTTTTAAAAATTCCCAAGAACCACCAGGTAAAATTTATAAAATCAATATGCAAGCGTGAATTGCAATTGCTATTGTGTACATTTAAGTTTGTTCAACCTGTGGGCATTGGGGACGGGATGGAGCCACCAAAGGAGGTAAAAGTTTTACATAGATGAGCAATAAATAGGAAATTTATTTTAAGATCTGTTAAATATAAGTATTCCCATGCAGAATAGAATGAAGTTTTTTCCCACCATAACACCCATGGCAAGAACAGGGCCACAAGAGAAGTCCTTAGCTGTATACATACTTGAAATTTATAGAAAAATTCTGTGAAAATCTTGTAAACAACCAAATAGACACAAAATGTGAATCTAGTAAACATGTAAGAATCCGTATATATAGTGTAGCTTGTTTACAACATGACCCCTGCACCCAGGGTGGGGCCATAAAAACGTTCTACCAGAGAAGAACCCCATGAGTACACTATTTAGGAATATGGTTTTGATTTTTTTTTTTATATGAGAAATGCAATTGATGAGGTGAGGCAATGCGGCCTATGGATCTCTTGTCATGACTTTATAATATTAGTACAAACTGGGAAGTGCGTTACTTTTCTTTTTAAATAAATATGTTTCTATTATAGTTAACAGCGAACCCTTCTCCGCTGAACTATTTGCCTTGTATGAACCTGAACTGATGGACGCCGTGAACAGAGGACCGGTTCTAGTACATTGTGCCAGTTCTAAACGAGCCGGTAAGTTACACAATGCTGAAGCAGTGGACCACACAATGTCAATTAATTGTTAAATAAGAACATGATGTACAGAGTATATAGTTTACCATCGTTTGTTTTAGGATATGTTGCTGTTTTAGCGGCCGCTGTGAAGAACCAACAAGATCTGACCTGGGCGTTGACCAGGTTGTCAGAATTAGGACTAGCCATTAGTCCCAGTAAAAAACCAGATGTATACGAGATGTATACCAAAGTACTGTCCAAGGAATGGAAAAACAAGTACCACCAAAAGAATTCTCAGAAAAACTGTGGACAGTGTAGCAACACCTGATTGTTACCTAGGGTCTATTCAACCGAAAGTTCAACTCTTACATTTCAGATTTGATAGTTGTGATATTTATGGAAAATTTAGGAATTTTATTTTTTCAGCTATATATATACACCGATCTATACATAGGGAGAGTGTCAGAGAATATTGGATTTATACGAAATGATATAATACTTTGTATACTGATGGTATTGTGTTCAGCTTGAAAGTATATATTATTCATGTCTCTTTTTTTCTGCATGCTTTTATTAGATCTCTGCTGCAAATGAATACTCATGATGTGCGTTTTACACTTTTTTAATTTATTAAATTGTGTTTTCAAAAGTAAAATGTCAGTCTTTTTTTTATTTTCGTAGTACATAGATAATTTTTCCGTCTGGGCCCTCTTATGATATGTATATTGATGAAGACTTGTAACTCTTATTATATATATTGGGATACACCCAATTTCGACGAATAAAAAAATGACTGAATATAAGATTATATACTATATTCTTCAGATTTCGACTTCCATATTACTCATCTATATTGCTCCAAATTTCGTCCAAAAAGCCCAGATACTTCCCGAGATATTCAAAACTCAATTTTAAAATTCTGACATTTTTAAACATCTGTGGGTTGGATCATGCCGCTCCTTTACAGATGTTTAAAAATAGTTCCAAATTACAGCTGAAGAAAGGGGTCATTTTCCCATTGTAACTACTTGACAGATGTACTGTTTAACTGATGTGAGTTTTTCAACTTCAAACTGTTATTAGATGATGGTTATAAAACTCATTTGGAAATTACATTCCACTGTGTCTGTGAAAGTGATGTCACCAGATTGGAAACTTTTCAGAGAAAATGTCTACGAAGGGTACTCCGCATCTTCTGGCCCATGAAAGTTAGTAACGATGAACTATTCTGTAGGACAAGGACATGCCCAGTAGGTGAAATTGTTCAATGCCGAAGATGGAGATGGATAGGACATACTCTGAGGAAACCACATGACAACAACTCCAGAGTAGCCCTGACATGGGCCCCAGAGGGTAAGAGAAAGAGAGGCCGCCCAAAAACAACATGGCGAAGAAGTGCAGAGGCAGAACGCGAACAACTAGGATGGCAAACATGGAGCGAAGCAGTCACAGTAGCAAATGACAGAGTGAGATGGTGGAAGATGCTGTCAAGCCTTATGAGCCGACCATGGCTCGAAGAGGATAGGTAGGTAGGTAGGTGTCTGTGGACACGTGATATGACGCAGTGCTACGTGGGTCCAGTCTCGTGTCAACTAAAATAAAGAGGTCAAATCTTTTAACCGATTCTCGAATATCTTAGCTAGTACTTGGAATAGTTTGATGAAATTTGGTTACAATATAAATGACTCAATTTATACAGGTATGTCAGTCGAAAGTTACAGAACACAGTATAAAGGCCTTTAATTAATCATTATCTGAAATGAAGCACCCTGTAATAAGAGTTACAAAACTTTTTCTGATATACATGTACATATCAAAGGTACCACATTTTCGAAATGCTCTTGGTATGGAAAAACTCACGAATACTACACAGATAACTCAACGCCCACACATCAACACCCATCAAACCAGTGAGAATTCAATATATAGGATATGTTTGTAGTAATTGTTATCATCCATGCACATAGAAAGTTTTCAAGCTAATGAAAAATTCTTTATTCATGACAAAACAAATTATTACATTTTCCTGTTGATTGGGACACAAAATTTGAAAAATAAAATGTAGTACCAAGTACTTTAGAAATGATCCGATAAAATCAAGCATGAAATTTTAATTGTCCATTAGTACAGACAACCGAGAGACGTCCTTAAAACGCATGAGTAACCAGACGGTCGGCACATATAAGGCAAGAGGCGCAATTTTGACAATCGAAAGAAAATAGCATCTTAATTGACCCTCACAAAGCACAGCGAAACTTTTAAAAGGGGTGTAAAATTATGAAGTATTCATATTTGCGGGAAGATACATTACCCTTAAGATAAGTATTTTTATCTAGAAATTAAACCAAAATACTATACCATGCCCAACAGATATCCTGATTGACCAAGATACATAATGTACAATGTATTTACATGTACATGTATATCGTGCATGCCCACCAGCAGCTTGCAGTTTAGAAATAAACAGTACATGTATATCTGCGTCTTTTAATTCTGTCAGAGGTAACATGTAATCTTAATTTAATTCCTTTAACAATTAGATATTACTGAGATAAATGACATATTACCTTATTTTAATTCCTTTAACAATTAGATATTACTGAGATAAATGACATATTATCTTATTTTAATTCCTTTAACAGTTAGATATTACTGAGATAAATGACATATTATCTTATTTTAATTCCTTTAACAATTAGATATTACTGAGATAAATGACATATTGTCTTATTTTAATTCCTTTAACAATTAGATATTACTGAGATAAATGACATATTATCTTATTTTGGTTCCTTTAACAATTAAATATTACAGAGATAAATGACATATTACCTTATTTTAATTCTGTTAACAATTGAATATTACTGAGATAAATGACATATTCTCTTATTTTAGTTCCTTTAACAATTGAATATTACAGAGATAAATGACATATTACCTTATTTTAATTCCGTTAACAATTGAATATTACTGAGATAAATGACATATTCTCTTATTTTAGTTCCTTTAACAATTGAATATCAGTAAGATAAATGACATGTTATCATCTTTTTAGTATAATGAAAATCACTTTACTGAGCATATAAAATTTGTAGTTTGTGTATAGTGCAACCATGGCTTATAGTGTAAAATTTACCGAGTTTTTCTGTTAGAAAATACAAAACGCACTTAAATAAGTACACTTTACAAATTATTGTTAAATATACATTGGGGAAAAATACTTAACATATTGGCTAACATAATTGGTTTTAAACATTGTACTATTAAAAGGAAACTCTCGCACACCTCTTACTTCTACTGTTTTTAATAATATTGACACCCACTACATGGACTCACACATTACTTAATGCACTCACTCATCCTCACGTGACATAGTACACTAGCACACCATGAGGTAGTTAGTATTATGACGTTCCATTAATCGGTCTCTGATTGGGGTTGTGCCATATGTGGTAGGTGGGCGTATCCTCTTCCTGTGACAATACCACCACTAGGATCACTGCTAGCAGTATCACGCTGACCACCGCCACGGTGACCCCGAGTAATATCCGGTACTTCCAATACTTCAGTTTCTGTTTCCGCTGGACTTTCTTACTGACCATCATGAATCCTTGACACTGAAAAATATTGTTTTGATAATACCTTTATCTGATTCAGAAGTTCGTTAACTCTGTTTAATCAAAGTAAATCAATGTACTAATAATTTCGAAGTACTTATCATCATGTTTTTGAAAACTTACATTCAAATTTAAAAATTCAAAGCTTCTTAAAACAAGAGGTGAAAGTCAATCTTTAGATTTGTTTGTCTCAATTTTGTGAACTCATTTCTTTGCATTTATAATTATTTCAATGTATAACAATATGTGACTGTGACTTATCGGGGCCGGGAGGAGCAAGCGCAGATCCCAATAGAAAAACGGGGTCCCCAATCCCTAAGATTGGTCAAAAATACATATTTTTGTCTATTTGTATGCAGTTTTAGCAATAAAATTCTAGATTTTAGATCCAAAATATAGGTTGAACCCCCTTTAAAAAATTCCAGGTTTGACCACCTTTCAAGAAAAAATTCTAGATTCGCGCATAAGGAGGGTGTGATTTTCTAGAATTCAAAGTAATATTTCCTACCTCTCCCACTCTGTGTCTCCGTCATTCTAACCAGATATTGGTTATAAATGTTGTAAGACTGTCCACGTATGAATGAGTCTTGCGTCACTTACAGATATCATTGAACCTGCTGTTGGGTCTTGTGTGGAAAAAAAGAGTACACTCTATCTATGTGCCCAGGAATTTATTTCAATTTGAAATATGTTCAATTCACCAATTCAGCTGTCTAGGATATTTCCTCGGAACAAAATATGTCGCTGAGACAAGGATTTACCATTGATATCTTACCGAGTCCGTTAGGGTGTCTCCTCTGTTAACAAGGTCATCTAATTTGCCATTCCGATCCCGAATCTTTATGATATTTTTATGCATGACACCTTTGACTTCCTCCAGCTGCTCGCGCAAGATGTCGTCCACACTCTTGGCCTTCCGCATACTGTTCATACGAACAATTTTCTTCATGTCTTTCCTTTCTTGATCTGGATTGTGCAGATCTTCCAGGCTCCGGCATCTTTTGTCTTCCGTGAGTAAACATTTCTATGAAAAGAAAGTTAAAAGGTATTTACAGAGAGTTGAGGAACTGGCCAGTTTTCCAGTGAGATTGTTGTCTTTATTAATTGATACATTAATTGTTGTGTGGGAATAGATACTATACTTAAAACATGATTGATTCTCATCAGCGAGCTCCTTACAATCCAATAAACGTGGCAGATAAATTACATGTAGATTAAAATGATTTTCTAAGGGGAAAAAACCCATTATAAACAGGTACAAATATATGTACACTGTTTTAATGCATTAGGGGAATGAAAATTACTTCGTTATATCTGTAAATTCGCTATATCCAAATTCGTTAAAACCGCTTGTTTACGTAAAGGATTATGAAGAATGCTTCCGGAGATTTTAAAAAAATCATTATATCCGTAAATTAAAAAAATATGCATCCATATTCGTACTAAACGGGTTTTACCGTATCGGGTAACTTGACGGGGTTTAGCTAATTATTGATTTGACAACAATTTTAATCAATACATAGCAGTTAGCCTTTTGGCCTGAAAATCTGTAAGGGTCATCTGCCTTTTTAGAGTAATGACTATATTATCTCTGACAACAATTAACTTTTATAAGTAGAAATACAAAAAATCTCATGCGATTCGACCTTATGACCTGAAATTCAACAAGGACCATTTGCTAGTCATAACTAAAACCTTGGTGACTGACTATCTGGTATATATAGTTCTCTAGCTATCAGTTCGAAATAAAAAATCATTACATGTTAGACCTCAAATCCAATTTAGAGCGAGATTAATATAAGCCTTTTGGCTTGTTTCTCAATCTATTTCATGTACAGTATAAGACATTGTTTGTAAACATTATCGAATTATTTACGAATAAATATTGTTTAAACTAAATCCAATTACTAGTCATCACTAACATGATACTGAAATGATATGACTATCAATTTAAAGTCATCTAGTAATTTGTTGGACAACATATTATTTACGATTTTCAATTCTTTATTCTCCTTACCAATAGTACAAGGATATTTGAGAAGTTGACATGTGCAAAGCACTTTGCCTCTTTTCTTTGAAGAAATTACTTTTACATCCCTCTTAGCTAGTAAACAACAGTTATTGTGTGCACATTTTATATGGAAAAATAATATTATTTCAAAAATAGAGTTACCTCCCCCTCCTCCGGATTCTCGGGGTCTATATCCGTATCGTCGTGTCGCTTCTTTAATCCCTTTTAATAGAAAAGAACATGGTGAGCGATTCTAAAATGTACTGTAAAAATGACCAATTTTGGGAAGTCCATAAAATGTTGACAACCAAATTATGTTGCATTATATACTATTTCTTTTGCTCTATTTGTTTAGGGGAAAAAACTTAACATCACAAAAGCAAACAAGACATAAAAAAAAAGATGATAATGTTTGTGGAAATACAAGTTTGAAAGTTATCATGTTACCCAGGAACTTGATTATCACGCAATAAGTAAATAGATAATACTCCTAGTGTGTGCCTTTTATGTGTCACGAGACCTATTGTATATATATCAAGCTTAATGATTGAATTACAGAATCAGATCCATTGTACACAGTGTATGCACTGCCAAATAAATGTATCATAATTTGAATGTTAGTTTTATAGGATGTGATAAGTTTCTGACGATGTTGTTATATCATTTCATCCTGAATATTATACAATTATTGCTGTTTTTGAGGTCAATATGATGATTTAGACAACTGAGGAGTACAATATTCACCGAGCCCGAAGGGCGAGGTGAATATTTTACTTCGAAGGTGGCTAAATCATCGTATTGACCTCAAAAACAGCAATAATTGTTTTATTATATGTTTAAATGATTAAAAAAAAAACCTTCAAGATTGTTCTTTGCTTTAATTGTAAGTTTCAACGACCTATTTTTGGTCCTATGTGGAAAAAATAATTCCTTATGTTCACCTGGACGGTCACGTGCAGGTAAACATAACGTAGTATGATTTCTACATTGTTGGATCTCAGCCAATTAGAGAGCTAGGAATTATTCAATCATATAATAAAACATATTGCTTTAATTGATATTAATGAATAATTCTTGATATAAAGAATTCGAATTCTTGATATCAATGAACACTAAAAATGCATACATTCCACAAAAAGATGTTTTGAGAATGAAGACTTTGATTGTGGTAGATTTACGACACGACGGTCTCCGAGGACGATATATATATATATATATATATATATATATATATATATATATATATAAAAGCACTTATATCATATAAATGGAAAAGGTAGTGAACTCCCGTATATTGAAGACCATTTGACATTAAATAACCTTAATGAAGAACTGTTATTTCTCACATAATGGAACAGTCAGCATATAGGCAGTTCCATTCCATGGAATCTGCACTACTGAAGGTACAGACTGATATACTACAACCCTTAGACCAAAAGGATGTCACTATACTTGTGATGCTGGATCTTTCCGCTGCATTTGACACTATCGAACACACTACCCTGTTTCACTGACTTGAACATTTCTTCGGAATAATAGGCAAATCACTAGGCTGGATATCATCTTACCTCAGTGACCGCCACCAAACGGTCTGCATAGATGGTGCCAAGTCAAGGCCAGTGGAAATGAATTGCAGTGTGTCGCAAGGATCAGTGGGTCCCAAATTCTATACAATGTACACAAAACCAATTGGTTCCATCTGTAGATATCATGCACTTGATCACCATTTTTACACTGATGACTCTCAGCTTTATCTGTATTTTAAGCCTACGGGCATAGCTACACAGGCAGAGACATTACATCGTATTGAGGTTTGTCTATGCGACATCGTGTTTTGGATGCATGGCATTATGTTGAAACTCAACACGGATAAGACCGAGGTCATTGTGTTTACATTTGCTCGTAATGAAAATCTCATTAGAAACATTTCAGTGACAGTAGGTGACTCACAAATTAATCCTTCAACCTTCGTTCGAAATCTGGTGTCATGTTTGACTCCAAGATGGATATGGAGAAACAAGTGAACTCTGTCAGCAGATCTTGTTATGTACAGTTGCGGCAAATAGGTCACATCAGAAAATATTTAACAACAGAAGCAACTAAATCTCTTGTGAACTCCCGAGATACATCAAGGTTAGATTACTGTAACGCTCTCCTGGTTGGTGTTCCAACAACAGTCCTGAGCAAGCTCCAACATTTTCAGAACACTGCCGCACGTCTCATATCCAGAACCTCTCGTTACAACCATATCACTCCAATACTAAGAGAACTACACTGGTTACCTGTGCAGTATAGGACACAATATAAGATACTTATACTTACAAAGCCCTACATGATGAGTGCCCAACTTATATCAAACAATTATTAGAAGTATATTTATGTGTACAATCAGGATAGGCAGAGGTAGGGACTGTTTACATGTGATAACGCCTTTTATATCATTGCTTTTTAATGTTTTATTTATTTTCTATGTATTATGTGTATAACATTCTGTAGTAAGGTATATATGCATTGTAAAGCTCCTTTGAGCGTACATAATGTATGAAAAGGGTGCTATATTAATATGGTATTATTATATTATATGAGGAGGGAACATCTGTCGTTGTCAGAGCAATGTTTTGTTCTTGATTTCGTAAGGAAGAAAACATTATATGCTACACCAGAGAAATTTGATACGGATGAAAAGTGGAGGATAAGTACAATATTTTGAAATTGAAATTTTTTAGATTACTTTATTTAGTCAAAAAAATGTAGTTTTAGTTGAAAGCAATTTGAAAAAAAAAAAATGCTAATATTCGTATTTTCATCCATGTTTTAAAAGGAAGTCAGTCATTATGACGATGTAGAGGACATCCTTAATCTTCTATTCTTTACTGCTTATCATGTGTTAATCTAAATAAATAAATACATGTATAGTTAGATTAATAAACAAAGAAACACTTATAGAAAATTTGAAGTACAACTTTCTTTCCGAAAGGGCATTTCTTGGGTAACAAGGGACAGTTTCGCACTACGAGGCCCGGTCAACTTTCTTTAAAAATGGAAATACCCCATATTTGAAGTGATATTACCTGTGTGAAAATGAATACAATAAATGTAGCTGAGTGCTTAATGAAAATGTTGATATGCAACATGTAGGTGTCACCTTGATTCCTAGCATATAGATGGGTGCAAATACGAAACTAAGACACGTGGTCAGTTGCTGAAGAAATTTCGGTGAAAGCATGCATGGTCCAGGAAAAGATATGTAGCTGAGAGGGAAAGTGAATGGCCCCATATGAAGGATAGATTTCTAAGAAGAACAGACAGGGTTCTTGATTGTGCACAGTGTGTAAATCCCCTCGATCGGTACTGTGATGGTGTGGGGGTGGTGCGGATTAGCCCAAATGAGAGAAAATCAAAGCGAGAAAGGGACACATGCTCAGCGCATGTTTTGTGCACCAGTATGTATAGATTACATGTAATTTAGGGTCACGATTTATTAACTATACCAATATGCAATACAAGTATTGACATACATGTAAAAGGGAAAATGATTTTTCATCTGTCATAATCTGACTTCAATATATACCCTCTAACCACATGTTTCAGAACCAAAAGAAATTTTCCCTGCCACCTTGAAAATTGCGAATTCATGAGGAAATGGCTTTCATTACAATTTGTAAAGATATCAAAGGCAAAAACATTGCAAACGTGAATATTGATATCAATAATTCTGTAATATTTCAATATATGAAGAATTCGCATTCTTAGTAACTGTCGATGTCTAGAATTCTTCATATAATGAATAATTCCAATTTTTGATACTTGATACTTATATCAATTGATGATAAAACGACATCCCATACATACTAACGCACCTTTCGCATGTGACGTCCTCTTTCAATCTTTTCTTTCTTTTTCTGAAATCAATATTTTAAAGTAGTTAAAGATTTGTTGGTCGTAGTAGACGAAATTCAGATGGGTGCCAATTAAGATCATACGTAACTACCCAAAAAACTTAAATCATTAAACCCCCACAGGCATTAACTCTTATGTAAAGACACAGAACATAAAACTTTTTTTTTTAAACCAAATGTGCACGTTCATGTACTTTCCCACGATACAAAGCGGTGAATAGAAAATGCAAATGAACTTTGAATGAAACAAATGTTGACAATTTTGTTGTGCAAACGACATGTTACACATACAGGTAACTCTCGAATTATCGCCACTCAATTCATCGCCATTTTCGTTATAACGCCGCATTTTTCTAGGAACATTTTTCCTATTACTTAAAACTCTCGTTAAAACGCCAAATTCGCTATCGCCATTTGCCACAGTGTTTTCATTACAAAAGTCCATTTCAACGTGTTAATTATCTCGATAAACCGCCATGGGTGCACGGGGTCAGTGAAGCAGTAAATTGGTCATTATCGATCTCCAGCGTACACCTGGACAGAAGGATCCCAGTAATTGCTGTATTGAATAAATAACTCGAGATGAACTGTAATCAAGTTGTTTATACATCATAGAAACACATTTCAATTTAGCTATGGCTTCGCCACGAAAGAGGCGACATCTTAGCAGCAAAGGATGCAATTCTTGTCAACCCTGACCCAATCTCTAAAGGCTCGCCTGCCAGGAAACGGCACTGCAGTGCACTCAATACTGACTTAGAAAAAGCGTTGTTTATGTGGTTTACGCAAGTCAGGACCCAAAAAAAACCCATTCCTGTTACCGGGGATATGATAATTGAAAAGGGAAAACAGTATGGTGCAGAGCTAGGAATATCCAATTTCAAATATTCTGAAGGGTGGCTAACTCGTTTCAAACAACGTCATGGAATTTCTTCCAGAATTATAAGCGGTGAAAGAGCCGGAATTGATGTGAGTTTGATTACTGATGGCCGGAAAGAGGCAATAGAAGTATTGAAAAATTATGATTTGAAAGATATTTATAACATAGACGAGACAGGATTGTTTACCGAATGTTACCCGATCGCTCACTTACATAATGTAAAACTTATACGGTACCAATTTTGATGCACCAGATGCGCATTTCGACAAATAATGTCTCTTCAGTGATGCTCAACCGAAATGTTTGAAATCCGAAATAACTATGCATAAGTATTGTAAATAGAGGAAAGATAACTCTTACATATACAAGAACGATAACTATATTTCTTCAAGATGGCAGTAATTCAATTCATCGCCAAATTCGTTATAATGCCATAATTTCATAAGAACAAAAGGTGGCGGTTTATCGAGAGTTGACTGTACTTATACACCATTCATGACCCAGTTTTCCAATTAAAATGAAGTTTTGATTTTTCCATATTTTCACCTGTATGAGAATTGAAATACGTATGTATACATAATAAATAAACGGCAGTCGAACTACGCAGAAACTACACAAGGACAATCTAAATTTATTATTCCAGGTACAATAGGAAATAGACGGATATATAGATTACTTCAGACATTGTACAGACATTTCGTAATTCGGCGTCATTTCTTGTTCCCTAAATCTAAGAACTTACCTTCATGATGTATTCCGTGTAGAAGGTATGCACTGGACTGTGCGATGGGGAACAATCACTTACTGAACTAATTCCGGTTATACAGTCTCGCAGGTTCGGGTTTAAATTGAAACAGGTACAAAGATATTTCTAGCGAATACAGGTATTTTAATTTTCACACAGACTTTTTTTTTTAACTCTTTTTTTTTTAATTCTTCACGCTTGTAATAACTCCACCTACAATATCCTGTTCAAAACAAGTGCGTCAAAGTTATTTATTATCAAAATTCTGCACCTGAGAAAAACTCGGGTACAGTAATCTGGGTACACCCAGCAAATGTTTCCTGATTGTGAAAAATATCTAGATTTTTGTTTCTATTGTTGTTTTCTTATTAATGTAAGTAAAACTATTATCTATTAAATCAAGTGAACCAAGGTTTCGACACGGTCTGGTGACAAAGAAGCCGGAAGTAAACGATAAGATTACTTTAAATGACCATCGGTAGAGACAATTAAACCAGCCTCGTGATGAAAACCACTCCCAATCACTCCAGGGAAAATCTTATTCATACATGTGGTACATCAGAGTAATGTAACACATCGCCCAGAGGAATATACATTGTAAATTCAGTTTCTATAAAAAATATATGATCCACAACTGAATTAAGGTAGATTACATAAAAAGCACCTGATCTTACCCTGTTTGCAAAATGGTAGATCCTTTACCCGATAGATAGATATTTCTGTAATGGATGCAGTAATTCGTTTTAACAATCTGATAAAAAGCAGTTCAGATGTATCTAATGATAGAGCACTTATGATGATTTCAAGTTTTGACAACATTTGTAGTCTTTCAAATTATGTTCTTGAAGAAAAAAACCACTCTGAATGCTTTGAAAATCTTTAACAATACATCTCCACTACAACGGCTCACCAATAGCTGTAAACCAATTCTATACAAAGAGTCACAACTTTGTAAATTAGAGAATTGATTAAATTAAAAAATGTCTCCCAATTCCCTACAACCATTGTTACCAGGGATCAATGTCTCACAACCAATCTTACCAGGGATCAATGTCCCACGACCACTGTTACCAGGGATCAATGCCCCACAACCACTGTTATCAGGGATCAATGCCCTAAAACTACTATTACCAGGGATCAATGTCCACAACCAGTTACCAGGGATCAATGCCCCACAACCACTGTTACCAGGGATCAATGCCCTACAACTACTGTTACCAGGGATCAATGCCCCACAACCACTGTTACCAGGGATCAATGCCCTACAACCACTGTTACCAGGAATCAATGTCCCACGACCACTGTTACCAGGGATCAATCCCCCACAACCACTGTTACCAGGGATCAATGCCCTACAACTACTGTTACCAGGGATCAATGCCCACGACCAGTTACCAGGGGTCAATGCCCCACAACCACTGTTACCAGGAATCAATGCCCCACAACCACTGTCACCAGGGATCAATGCCCCACAACTACTGTTACCAGGTATCAATGCCCCACAACCACTGTCACCAGGGATCAATGCCCCACAACCACTGTTACCAGGAATCAATGCCCCACAACCACTGTCACCAGGGATCAATGTCCCACAACCACTGTTACCAGGGATCAATGCCCTACAACTACTGTTACCAGGGATCAATGCCCACAACCAGTTACCAGGGATCAATTCTCCACAACCACTGTTACCAGGGATCAATAATGCCCCACAACCACTGTTACTAGGAATCATGTACTCCGAGGGTGGTCATGCTCGTTTGGTATCAATAATTATAGTTATATTGACCGTGTATAAAATTGATATAAACATGTAGTAAACAATTTTCGTGTTGAGTGCCTATGTTCAGTTCTTATGGCAGTTTGTCGGACATTGTGATTGAAATAGGAGTTGTCAATTAATACACAAACATCAATTTACCCAAAATCAAATATAAGTATTAATATTCTCTAAAAGGTAATGTGGGCTAAATAATTTGTTAAACAATTCATCTCCGTATCCTCGGTTTTATCATAGCTACATGTAGGACTCATGCTTTGGCAGAGTCAAACCTAAGACGTATTTGAATAAGTAGTGACTGCCCCATCGCCAATCGTTCAACATTTTATGTGAGAGACGCGGTTCTTTCGAATTAGACCTTAAAAACCGAGGTACGTTCCATGTTGCGACAGCCGTTGACACGACGAAACCTCTAAATTATACGACCCTGAGTATCATGCTTAACCTTCATCTGTAGATGTCTCGATATTTGATTGAAAAATTCTTGAAGAAACGTAAAAGAAAATACATATAGAACTGTCAATTAGTTACAGATATGTTGCTAGATATACTCATCATAATCATATTTATGATGATGTAGAATGTGCATGATATTCAAGTTTCTGTTACCAAACGATAATGGAAAAAAGTCTGGAAAACCAATGGGAGAGCCTGACTGACAGAGAAGAAACCTATAGACCCCTTTGCTTTTACAAACCAGTAGGGGACTAACAAGCATCTTATAGATGATTAAAACATTGAGTTTATATCCGAGTCGTGTTCTCATGGCTAGGTGAGCTGGTTTTTCTTCACAACTAGCTTCCCTGAGTAGAAAAAAAACAAGATCTGGTGTTTGGATGCTGTATTTGCATAAAAAAATTCTATGTCATACACAGTATCGTAAGTATCAAATATCACAAATCGCATTGGTCAGTGAATTTACACTATTACAACGGTCGCTCACTCAGTCTCTACATCTACTTCACGTTAAAACACATCTAGTTTGTAGTTACACTTGTATACTGCAATCTTTAATTCAAGTGTTTTTACCACTACGAATTTCAACAACAAAAACACGACAATCTCTGAAAAGCTACCCATACATCCAGTATTCTTAGTACAAATTGCAATGCCTTGGAAGAAACATGCTTCGTGCATCACAACATTCCCAATACTTTGATTGTGAAATTAATATTCCATAGGTTCAGTATAAGAGAAGTTGAAACATCAGATTTGATCTTCACAGATTTTTTAAAGTGGATTCAGAAAGTGCAGGATTTGGATAGGCAGAAGGCAACCAATTTCATTCCGTGGTGTTGTTCCCCCCCCCCCCCCCCCCCCCCCCCCCCTGTTATTTCTATGGAGCGCCAAATTAACATAAACTCAAATAATTGAAGATATCTTCAATTATTTGAAGATATCATCAATTTATTTGATGCGCGCAACAATTTATTTAAAGATCTCTTCAAATAGTTAATGATATCTTCAATTCTGAATTATTGCGCGCATTAAATGAATTGATGATAGCATTAATTCTTCTGCTGAATTGATGCGCGCTTTAATTGAATTAATGATCTCTTCAAATGAATTAATGATATCAACAATTGAATTGATGTGTGCTACAATTCAATTGAAGAGAGCAATAATTGATATAATGCGCCCATTAAATCAATTGATGAGAGCAATAATTGAATTGATGCGCGCATTAATTCATTTGATGAGAGCAATAATGGATTTAATGCGCGCATTAATTCAATTATTGCTCTCTTCAATTGAATTAATGATATCTTTAATTCATTTGAAGAGAGCAATACATGTAATTCTTTTAGAGAGAGCAACTAAATAATTAAAGATATCTTCAATTCAACATATCCACAATTGAATTAATGATCTGTTTAATTGAATTGTTGCTCTCTTTAAAAGAATTGATGCTGACTTCCTTAAGCGTGATATCTGAAAATTGATGACATATCACGATACCCAATATCACTACTCGCCATTCGTATCGTTGTAAGTTAGTTAAATATATGATATAAACACGGAGTTCCTTATGGTATTCACACGGATCTTGAAATTTCATTGTACCGATAATCAAAATGTATAAGTAACTGATTTCCTAAAGAGCGATATCTGAATATTCGTGGCGTACCAACACACCATCTATCACTTCTTGCCATATGTATAGTCGTAAATTCGTCAGATATCTAATACAAACATAAAGTCAAACATAAAGTTTCTTATGGTATTCACACTTATGTTGAAATTTCAGGGTAACTCGAATCAAATTGTAAAAGTAGCAGATATCTCAAAATGGATGGTACATGTATATCAAATGATTGAAGGTCTGAATTCAATCCGTATCACTTTTAAAGTAAACACTCAGTTGAAAAAGTTTATTCGTATTTTGCATTGCAACGTTATGTAACTGGGGATAATTGAGCATGAAATATCATACGACTACTCGTCCTCTTTAGAAATAAATCTGATAGATAATAATTTTCAAACTCATTAACCTTTATCTGGTAGCGAGCTATTAGTAATTATAACTTTTATATTTTGTAGTAGCTGGCTACGAGTAGCTAACTTTTCTTACTTTTAGTAGCTGGCTACTAGTAACTGACTACTAGTAGCTAACTTTTCCTGGTTCAAGTAGCTGGCTACTAGTAGCCAACTTTTCTCTTTTTAAGTAGCCAGTTACTAGTAGCTGGTTACTAGTAGCCAACTTTACCGATCTCTTAAATATACATACAACTGTACTTCATGAAATCCTTAAAAATGCATGATTTAGACTTGTTTACCTAAATCGTTAATAACAGGTGGGCGGATTACACCTTGTAGGCTGTTTAAAAAAGATAGTACACTTCATTTGGTGGACAGGTCTGATTATTTTTATGTAATTCTTAGCTTTATGTGACTTCAACACAAAAAATTCCCAAAACACAATCAAAACAAAGAACAACGAATGTTTCTGTTTTTATGCAAAAAATGAAATAATATCTCTGAATAATGATATAATATAAATGCCTTGTAATAGTAGTGTGCAATTTTCTTTTGTTTGTTTTGTCATGTTTTTAAGATTGAAAATTTTGTTAAATTGTTCATTTGTACGTAGATTAGATCACAGAAAAATTATCTCTATTGAGTATAACGGCATTTAGAAAAAAAACGTATTATGCATTTTCTGTCACAAAAGAGAGGATGTGATAGTTAATCGCTTTAACTCTGTATGCCATCCTCCAAGGAAGGCCGAAAAACACACATTTCAAATCGAAACCGGAAATTATTACGAATATTTTAACTATGAGTGTTGCACGAGTTGCTGGGCTAGTGACAGCTGGGGGCATTGTACTCGGATGGATATATTGGAAAATCAGGAACAGACAGGTAGTAGAAATTGAGGTCGAAACCAAAATACCGGTATGTGTTTCTGAACCACCAGACAAATATGAATATCTTTCTGAACATGACTTGGAAACAGACAGTCACACTGACACGATTCGTTTTGACGGAGTTGTTCTTCATGTGGACGATGAAAATGACCGACAATTAGCAAAAACATTCTGCGAGTTCGTTAAAACCAATTCCGAGTACAGGGTAGGTCTATATGACGAAATTGGTACCGGGGAGACATTACTTCGGATTCCAGGAGAGAGTCTCTTCACACAAGCCCTCTTCCTGTTTGTGCTTGTGACGTCACGGCTTAATCAGGACAATCTGACACGAATGATAATAGAGCTAGGACTCGTTAATTCCTTAGAAGCAAACCAGTTCCGGGTGATCCCAATTCTAACGAATAAACACGCAGAAAAACACAAACCAAGTGAGATCAAAACGCTGAAAGGTATCCCATGTTACTGGCTCGACTCGGTCACAGAGGAAGACGATAAACAAAGATCTAAACATTGTTTACTCAGTCTGCTGAAAACGGGAAGACAAAATTTCCACAGGAGTTTCTCGGAATTGTCTGAAGACTAGAATAGTGTATCAGCTCGTGAGATTAACGCGAACTACAGAAAAAAAAACTGACAATCAACTGCCACCCTTGGCTAGCGAAGATGATATTCCCCAACCTCAAAACGAAAGTACATATACAGTGCTTACATTTCTAATTTATCTACCATTGCGAATGTGTTGATGAAATTATAACTGAATTTTTCAAAACAGTGTTAAGATGCTGGAATACGACAACGAGTATATTGGTATACAGACACTTTGTCTAGTTTATTGAATGGTGAACAGTACTCCCACTGGACCAGAATTCCCTTTCGCCACTTTTTCGGGGAGTGGCGCGGCACAAATAATCACATGCTTTACAATTATTTCCATCATATTATATATCATTTTATTCATTACACTTATTTTAGCATTTTGAATCAGTTACATTACTTAATCATATCCAGCTACCATACCTAAACATTTCTTTCTGAAATAATAAGAAGTTGATTTGTTTGATAAATTCTATTATGGAAATCAAAATTCAGATAATAAATCATATAAATATAAACTTCATGATGCTACACCCCTCAGTGAAAACATTGTGTACATTGGCCGAAATACAGATGTCACAAAACATCAAGCCCAGTTTAGAGTCGTATCTCAACCTCTCCCTATTAAATTTCCGTTTTTGTATGGAAGATTTTGCAATTTGGACAGAATCAGATGTTTGAGGAGGTGGGGTTGACTGTAAAGCCAAACATAGATATTTTTTAAATTTTAGACTGACTAGGGTCAGAAGCTACAAGTTTAGTGTCAAAATAGAATGGGGTGCATAGTCTTATGAGATTAGCATTTTTATACTGTTGCGCACCGAACTTCAAAGAAAATTATTTATTAAAATTGCCATGTCCATATCAATGGTGACCGACCACATTGATTATGAAATATTCGAACTAAAATCAAACACATCAAAATCAAAATCTTGTAATCAACGAGTTTGGCCGCAAAAACAAACAATTGATGTATTTAGATATACATACACAATAATACGGCCAATTTAATTACCAGTCGGTTCTCTGGTTAAGAATTGACATTAAAGTGGAAATGATAACACGATAATGAATAAGACTTTAAATGTTAAACAATTGACCACAGCAGGGTAAACAGCTGTCCGATGTACTTTATTACATAATCACCGACTTTTTTGCAGCCATAAATTACCTGAGGCTGTGACCAGCTCTGTGTGCACTGGAGCGACGCGAGATTCCCGGTCGCACGCGTTGACTGAATAAACAGATTTTGACTGCATAAACAAACAGGCGATAATGTGTCACTGACAAAGGATTAAAAATACAATTTATTGCAAAAAGGGATTTTCGCCACTTTCAATTTTTTTTCGCCATTTTTGAAAAAAATTCGCCATTGGCGAAAATGGCGAAGCCCAGCTCGAGCACTGATGGTGAAATACATGGAGCGCCAAATTAACATAAACTCAAATAATTGAAGATATCTTCAATTATTTGAAGATATCATCAATTCAATTATTGCTCTCTTTAATTGAATTAATGCGCGCATTAAATCAATTGTTGCTCTCATCAAGTTTATCAACTTCATGAAATCCTAAGATTATGATGATATTTTAAGCAATTCATACCGCTTGATTTGTTTCATTACTAGTCTTAAAACAAATTAACAATGGTGGATTTTACAAATTTAAGGTAAATCGTAGTCTCTTCTTTAGCAAAATGTAAATGATAAAAGAAGCAATTTCTTCCACTCTCGGAGGAATAAATGACAAAATCTTTTGATTTACTGAATTACTTTCATGGGAGAACTTACATTTTTTCCAAAAACCCTTAAAATTTGCGTCATTTTATTAATTTCACCTTATCAAAAATGACAGAAAATAGTAAAAATTACTACCGGTACATAGGAGACATATTTCAAGCCTTATCAAATCTATAAAATCCAGGAGCTTCCGGGGGTTTCGCCCCCAGGATCCTCACCAGGGCCTTGCTCTACCACAATTCCTGGATTCACCCCAGATTAATATTTTATTAAACACATTAAAAATCTCCCTGTTTTGCTTTGATAGAAGCTTTAATCAGTGTTAATATGGGGAACAATAATTTTTGATTGGTTCAAATATCATTCATATATTCAAGGTCATACTTGTAAAGAAAATCTTAATTAAACAATGGGACTCATGATACTGCTTTCGTAATAGTATCCATTCATCAGCACATTTCAGTAATGAAAACATCCCATGGGGGTCCAGGTTAGAATAGGTCCTCAGTACCCTTGCTTGTCGTAAGAGGCGACTATTTGGGGCGGTCCTTTGGATAAGACCGTAAAAACCGAGGTCCCGTGTCACAGCAGATGTGACACGATAAAGATTCCTCCCTGCTCAAAGGCTGTAAGCGCCGATCATAGGCCTAAATTTTGCAACCCTTCACCGGCACTGGTGACGTCTCCATATGAAAGGTGAAGATAACGAACAGTGATCAATCTCACAACTCCTAGAACCAATACAAAATAGAGAGTTTGGGTAAACACGGACCCCTGAATATACCAGAGGTGGGATCAGGTGCCTAGGAGGAGTAAGCATCCCTGTCAACCGGTCACACCGTGTACCCAACATCTTGATTAGGTAAACGGAGTTATCCGTGGTCAATATTAGTGTGCCAAGAATGGCCTAACAATCGGTATGAAACAACTCGGACAGCATTTGACCCAATGATACATGTAGGTAGTATTGGCAAACTAGATCGTCACAACGACCATAGAATTTGCGAAATGCTGACTTCCATCGAGACTTTTCAAACCCCTATACCATCAACTTGTTTGTCAGTAGCTTGCCTCGATTTAAAAGCTGACCATACGCAGAACAAGCTCTTGCGTATCGAATCAGTTGAGATATATAAACACCATATGCAGGTGATAATGGAATATTGCTACATAAATATGGGAAGTTGACGATGGAGAAGCTGAAATCATCCCGTTTGTCATACTGTTGAGTTGTTAGTTTGCCGTCAATGTCTACTTTCAATAAAATATGTAAGTATAAAGTAGAAGTGGACGACTCTGTGGTGTCTTTTATTTCGAGTTCGCAGGGATACATCGTATCGACAAATGAATGAAAGTTACCATTGGTAATAGACAAAACGTCGTCGATCTATCTAAATGTCGAATTGAAGGCCACAGCAAGAGGTTTTTTCTTCTCACGTAGAAGTTTTTGAATAAATTCTCATGAAATGCGTCCAATCAACATAGCTCTAATCCGGCTACCATAGCGGCCCTGGACACATGAAATGCGCCCAATCAACATAGCTCTATTCCGACTACCGATTACTAACACGTCAGTCCCTGCCAAATTTAGAAGGTGAGTGTGGTGTGCTCCTGCTTAAAGGATACCAAGTCAGAAGATTCAGCAACAGATACTGGTAGAAGATTCCCAACTGAAATTGTCTTTGAGAAGAATCTGTGTTTCAGGGTGACTTTTCTGGTGTGGTACTGGCTTAACTCCAGGGTGTCTTTTCTGGTGTAGTACCGACTTTACTTCAGGGTGTCTTTTCTGGTGTAGTACCGACTTAACTCCAGGGTGTCTTTTCTGGTGTGGTACTGGCTTAACTTCAGGGTGTCTTTTCTGGTGTAGTACCGACTTAACTTCAGGGAATGTGGTGATCTTGTCCTACTATTGGACCGTGTGGTGTATAGGTCTGCTGGGATGTCTTAACAAGTTGTTGATGATCTTAAACAACATAATGAGTTGGATCTTGGTTCTTTGTAATGACAGTGATTTCCATTCTAAGCTGTCGAGCATTTCTGATATGCTGCTGGTGTGGCGATATCTTCTGGTGGTATATCTAGCTGCTCGCCGTTGACCCATGTCCAGCTTGTTGATTCGCCGCTGACCCATGTCCAGCTTGTTGATTTGCCCTGACCCCTGTCCAGCTTGTTGATTTGATTTTTATGAGGGTTCCATATTGAAGCACAATTTCTTACGAGAGTGAAATATGCTGCTGATTTCGTATCCTTGCTAATGATAGTAAGATTCTTGCGCTGGAAACCTAACATACTGTTTCCATTCTTGAATACTCTGTAAATGTTGTTGTTCTATTATAAATCTTTATCATGGTGATGTTAATTTCCAGGTATTTTGGGGGTTTCTACTTTTTCTAGCATGTGTTCTTTAAGGTAGTACTCATCTGACTCGAGTGACTCTTAGGATGTTGTATTTGTCGGGATGGAAAGAGGAACCTCTCTGCTCTTCCAGTTTTCCTAGCTGTACAATGTCTTTTTGTAACATGTTTGTATCCTTGATGGTATACCACTGCATCGTCAGCAAATAGCCTTGTCTTTGATGTTACACATTCGGGTAGATAATGATAAAAATAATGTTTACAAGTGTCTTCACAACCTGGCTCCTGGATATCTGTCGGAACTGATTACACTATGCATACCGACGAGATCTCTAAGATCGGAATCAGCTGCCTGTCTGGTTACAGACCCTGTAACCAAGACAAAGACTTGTGGAGAACGACACTTTGGAACGGTCTGCCATGTGGACTTAGAAATATACAGAAACTTGACTGTTTTAAAAGAAATTTAAAGACCCACCTATTTCGTCATGCTTTTGATGTGTGATCTGTGATTTTGTTTTTTATATGTATTTATTATTTTATGCCAATAGTGTTTTAGCTTTTATTATTATTTTTTCACGCTGTTTTAGAAATCTTATTTTAAGTGTGTCTATTGTTCGGAGAGTTTGATTTTTGTATTTTTAGCGTGCCGTCCTAAAATAGTTTAGAGTACTTTTAGATACTTTTCATAGTGTTCTACCAAAATAATAATAATAAAAAAACACCAAAAAACAAACAAACCATACAACAACAACAACAACAAAAAACAACCAAACCAAAAACAAAAACAAACAAACAAAAAACAACTAAAACCAAACAACAACACTTTAGCTATCGATCTTAATGGTTTAATTTGATAATTCTACAGATGTGAGATTTTATGTCATACTGTCAATATACTTTCATTTAATTGTGTTTTATTGTTGAATTCCTCATCTCTACCCTTGTAAAGCGACTTAGAGTAATTTGTTTTACATAAGGTGCTATATAAATTTTATTCATTATCATTATCATAATGGCCCGAGGTACTGTCCCCAAGGTACCCATTCTCATTCCCATTCTCTGATACTTACCTGTTGTGATGTATTGCTGAGATCACAAATTCCAGTGGTATGTTGGACTTTATAGAGAACTTTATCGAAAGCGTTTTAGAAATCTAGTATAATAAAGTCTTATTGTTTTCCTTAATTGTCTCATGATGTTGATAATTCATAAACAAGTGTAAGTAGATGTGTTTCGCAACTTCCAGCCCTGAATCCATGTTGCTTCAGATTCACTCAGATTCTATGAATATACATGTAGATGTTTTGTTACTGATGAGTATACCTTGTCCATTCATATTTTTGGAATAAACAAAAAAACAAAAACAAAACAAAAAAATCAAAACTTTAACACATCAATTGAATCTGTTATTACAAGAAGAAGCATAGACTACAATCTCCTTCAAGCAGTCTTGCATGATAATTCTAGGAGACTGAAACAGCCCCCCCCCCCCCCCGGTCAAGATACATCGATATAGTGAAAGCTGGAATTGTAGATCCCGGTGTTGTAGTTATGATACCGGTGTTGTAGATGTTATACTGGTCTTGTAGATGTGACACCAGTGCTGTATAGATGTGATACCGGTGTTGTAGATGTGATACCGGTGCTGTAAAGGTGATACCGGTTTTGTAGAGGTGATACCAGTGTTGTATAGATGTAATACCAGTGCTGTAGATGTAATACCGGTGTTGTGGATATGACATCGGTGTTGTAGGTGTGATACCGGTGTTGTAGGTGTGATACCGGCATTGTATAGATGTGATACCGGTGTTGTATAGACGTGATACTAGTATTGTAGATGTGATACCGGTGTTTTAGATGTGATACCAGTGTTGCATAAATGTGATATCAGTGTTGTATAAATGTGATACCGGTGTTATATAGATATGATACCGGTTGTATAGATATGATACCGGTGCAGTAGATGTTTTACCGGTGTTGTAGATGTAATACCGGTGTTGTATAAATGTGATACCGGTGTTGTAGAGGTGATACCGGTGTTGTATAGATGTGATATCGGTTGTATAGATGTGATACCAATGTTATAGATGTGATACCGGTGTTGTAGATGTGATACCGGTGCTGTAGATGTAATACCGGTGTTATGGTTGTGATACCAGTGTTGTGGGTGTGATACCGGTGTTGTAGGTGTGATACCGGTGCTGTAGATGTGATATCGGTGCTGTAGATGTTATACCGGTGTTGTAGGTGTGATACAAATGTTGTAGATGTGATACCGGTGTTATAGACGTGATGCCGGTGTTTTAGATGTGATACCGGTATTGTAGATGTGATACCGTTGTTGTAGATGTAATACCGGTGTTGTAGATGCATGTGATACCGGTGTTGTATAAATGTGATACCCGTGTTGTATAAATTTGATACCGGTTGTTTTGATGTGATACCGGTGTTGTAGATGTGATGATCCAACGTTTCGGGCCACCAAGGACGAATCGAATGATTCAAGTTTCTTCCTTAACACGATGGCCAGTCAAGAAAATTCCGACAGAAGATTCATAAAGCCTTTAGAACGTGACGAAAGGAAGTCATTAATTTGTATGCAATTCAAATTGACCCCAGATTTCCTCCTCCTTAAATCCGTCACCGAATCTTTATCATAATGTACTTTTAAAATTTCCTATTTGCATTGGTGTATTACATGTTTGTGAATGATATTTCACACATTGGTGCATTACATGTTTGTGAATGATATTTCACACATTGGTGCATTACATGTTTGTGAATGATATTTCACACATTGGTGTATTACATGTTTGTGAATGATATTTCACACATTGGTGTATTACATGTTTGTGAATGATATTTCACACAAGTATAATTTTAGAAACCCACACAAGTGTTCTTACAATAAATTGCTTCCTCTGTTTCCATTTTTAGATAAAATATGTCATTATTAAATATATGTGTGTTTCATTGGAATTAGTTTAGAATGCTTGATTAAGCTTTGCTTCAAGATGTCTCAGTACATTGTATGAAGAACGATAACCGGTGAATCAAAACTTAATTGAGTTGCCGCCCTTGGATTATTTGGAATGGAATTCTGGGTAATGACACACTTCGACGGAAAGAAAGATGGCACCCGTTCATGTAAATGATGCTGATGGGAAACTTAAATGCCTTTGACATGAAGGACTTTGTCAAGTTTTCAGTGAATAGATTCAAACGGAAGTATGCACTTATCATCTTAGACAAGCCAAAAGAGCAAATTATCTGTGAAACTCGAATTTAATGAAGTAGAACCGGCATATTTACGGGATGCTATCATAAACAATGTTGTTTTGGGGTTCATGTCGCTGATGACTAATGTGAAATCACCAATATGATGTGCGACGTGATGCCTACGATTTCTGAGTCCGGTTCGAATGACCGGGAGTCTCAGAGCTCACAAGATGAGGCTAACTTCGAGCAGCTGATGGTGAACATGTTGGATGAGAGGGATAAATTGATGGAAACCCTTCGCGAGACTCAGGACACTTTGACGTTAACGCAGCAAAAACTCGCCGATGTGGAAAAAGAACGAGATTCTTTACAGGGACAATTTCAGACCACGACACCTCAGGTACTTGTCCTCTGAGGTCAAGGGGTTTGCCTATTTTATGATGCAGCCTGCACTGACATCATCGGTTGAGGATTCCGAATAAATCAGACGCCATTTTAAATACATTAAGCAGCCTCGGGATGTACTGTAGTTCATTATATCACCTGTGTGTTGTTATTTTTAAACGACCACCGGTATACAATAGCGTAAAACAATGTCCAGTAGAATTTAAAATACTCCATTGAAAGTTTTGTTTACTTAGCCAATCCTGTATTAAGAAGTCAGTCATAAAAAGAATATATTGTTTGACTGACACCATTATTTACATTGTAGACTTATATAGGTCCTTTGGGTAGAGCAGTGCCAGTTATTCAAATAACTTTATGTTATATAGAATTTATGAATGTGTAACTGAGACACTAATAGTTAAAAATTCATATTAAACATGCAAACTTTTAGATTAACTGAATAGCTGAACATTGAAACATGATGACTTTATACATTAAAGTAGTTTCTCATCTTTCGCCAACTTGCTAAAAACACTCCTTGGCAAGAATTGAGTTTCTAAAGAGTATATATTCCTTGCAAACTATATTTTTTCAAAAGCCTTCCTGAAGCAAATTTGATGAAATAAAAGCATTGATCTCGGAAGTGTTCTTTAATTCATGACCACCTATTGCCAAGATATGTCAATTTAAACAGACTTGAATATCTATTCTATATTTAGCTGTAATTTATTAACAAAACAACTCTGATGAGATTGCTATATCTCTGCAATAATTGATCATAAAATTATTATAAACATCATTTCATAAATGTTGACTTTGTTTTGGGTTTTTTTTTTTTAAAGATTTAATCAGGTTTATTTCATCAAAATTGAGGAGAAAATGCTTCCAAGAGAAGGTTTTTAAGAAAGATGGTTTGATGTGAAATATAGAGGGAAATCTTTATTGGGTAATTCTGACTAATTCATGCCTTTTACACGACTGTACTAGTGTCTGAATTTAATTTTACAAATGCTATCTAAAGACAAGTGGTCTACAGGAAATTTTGTTCGTATAGACTTCCATGTCAGATTTCCTATCTAGACCATGAATAAAAGAGTCTAAATTGAATGAAACATACACATAATAAGCTAATTTTGATATAGCTACTCATCTATTTCTATATATCCACATTATTATTATCAGAAATCTACTTCTCTGACTCTATCTTATATTCAAGCCATTGTTTACAGATTCTGCACACAGACACTTACCATTTTTCATTAATTTAGATATATACTAAAACATAAGTTATACTAAAACATAAGTTCAAACATTTACCTGATTCCTGTACAGGCAACTCTGGGTCCATGACATTTTTTAGTGCTATAGACTGATAGATTCTTCAATTGACATTGTCTATCAATTTGTCCTTAAAATTGTACACTGTTGTACATGTATATGGTTGCACTGAACACATGCTATATAATTGGAATAAGTTGCCTGAAAAGAGATTTGATTCTGAACATCCATTTTTTTGCATATTCTGTTCATGTAATAGTGCAGTGTTTGAAACTCTTTAAAACAGTCTGTGTTTTTTAAAAACACTAAGCTAACCATTCTTGCCTATATGTAAATTCAGAGAGTCTGGATATTTTCTCCCCCATTAGTATCTTACATTGCTATGGTTGTATCAACTTTTAAGCATAATCACTTAGAAACTGGGATTTTTCCGACTATGCAGAAATTTAACATGATTAGGGATAGATGTAAAATTTAACATGAATATCAAGGTGTATTTGAATAATTCTTGTCCATCATGTTTAAATATTGACAGTGTCAGTTTAATGACAGACAGCAACACCAACATTATGCATACAATAACAAAAATATTTTTGTAAGAGATGACCATACAGCATATTGTGCTTCTTATTTACAGCAGGAATTTGCAAGTTTGTCAAAAGAGGTCAACCAGCTACGGGACCAACTTCTAGAGAGGGAGGAAGAGGTGTCGGAGCTAAAGGCAGAAAGAAATAACACTAGGGTAAGTCGATTGTTGTCGTGGTTTTTTTGGGCAACTTCCAGAGAGCAGTTTCGTTGTGGCAAAGGCTGTTCTTATGTTCTGCATAATTGTCTGCACCAATACCTCTGAATTGCATGAAAAATGAATAAACTTGTCTTTTGTAATCCACAAAATTCCCATTAAAGCTTATTTTTGTTTAGTGATAATGTAACAGTGAAGATCAGTTAAGGTCAAGCAGTTGTAGTCAAGAGATCAGAGGTCGTAGGGGAAGATGTTGGACTTTGCGCAACAATTACAGTGTTAAGTGGCTGTAAATGCCTACATTTTTATTTTGATCTAGCATATCATATATGTATGTATTTATACATCTATGTTCTGTGTTTGATCTGCAAGTGGAGGAGGAATTTTTTGGGCCTGTTGTACATTTGTATTGAAGGATATTAATAGGTGACATGGATTACATATTTCAAGAAAACAGAATATCAGAACTATCATTTCTTCTCCGATTATTTTGCAATTTTGATATTTAGTATGTCCAATGTTTCGTTTTCTGTGTTAACTTGGACAACTTTTCAGTAAACAAGTACACGTAACTATATGTATCAGATATTATGTGAGTTCAGGCACTTGGCATCATTTTTGAAAGTGGAAAGGGAGGGGGACAAACGGAGTAAAGTTGACCTTCATATTTGTCTGAATATTCTGAATTAGCAAGAAAAGTAGTTCTGCCTAAGCCCAAAATCGTAGAAAGGAGGGTGATTGGGTTTGTTTATCCTTCAGTGTCCTCAGTACATGCATGAGTTCAATTTATTTTTTCAACCTTGCATTTCCATATCAAACCATTTACTGTTACTATGAAAAGGGAGCAGCTCATAAATTGATCTTTACATGTAAATATAACAAACTTTGTATGTGATGATAACAGGGAAAAGTATGTCGCATGTCAAGAAAAGTGGGGGAGCGGTTTTTGGTAGTAGGTCTGAGTAGGATATTCACTTGCAACATTCAGAAAAATAATCTTCGAATCAGGCAGATGTTTTTGTATTGGAAATAAATCATCTTTAGCCATCACTAATTTGGATACAAGAATTAACCAAGTGAACCAATATTTCCATAACTCCTTTTTCTGAAGAGTTCCAAATATTTTAATTCCAATATCCCATATTGAATGATATACTTGTATTGTTGTGATATTTCATTAGAGAGGGGGGTTGGGGTGTTCATGTTAAATAGCTAATTTTTAAGTAGCCAGACTCCTTTTCATCCAGGCCCTCTTAGATGGTAAAATCATCATTGTGAAATGACAATAAGTTAGTTTTACCAACAAATTGATGGTGTCCCGTGTTTTTTACCTAGTGTTAGACCTTATTATTTTCAAACAAATATTACGCCTTGGTGGTCTAGAGGTAGAATGTTTGCCCTGCATAAAGAGAATCGTGGTTGAAACCCAGGCCGTGACAGATCTGAGTCGTTAAAACAGGTAGTGACGGTTCTATCGCTGAACGTTCGGCATCAGGTGTGAATGTCACAGGTCCTTGGACATGACCTTAAGAATGGTTGTCCCGTGTCACAGTAAGTGTGGCATGCTAAAGAACCCTCACTGCTCAATGATCGTAAGCTGCTGAGGGTAGGCCCAAATTTGAAGCCCTTCACCGGTCTTGGTGACGTTTCCGTATGAGTGAAAAATTCTTGAGGGGGACGTTAAACAAGATACGATTAATCAATCAATAAAATCTTACAAATATTAATTGAGTTTATGATTAATAAGCTGATATTATTGTGAATTTGTGTTATATGTTGTTTTTTTTCTATTTTAAGAACCAGACCTACTTATATTTCATTCCAGTAGCACCAAGGTCCATAAAATTGGGCATGGGCTTTTGCAAATGTTACTTTCACTAGTCTGTTGACTTCTAGTTAAAGGGGCATGGACACGATTAGAGCTGAACATTTTCTAATTTTATTTTTCCATTTTTAATGTTTAGAATGCTTAACTAAGGTATTTCTATTGGTCAGCAAAAATTTGAATGTCAGTTGTAGAGGTATATATGGGAGATACAGAGCTCACAATGCTTTGTTATGTAAACAAGACTCATGCCATGTATTTGTGTAGGGAAAATATATTAGTAAAATTTTCGTTAAAAGCAGATCTTTTAATTAAAAAGTTAATTCTGGACATATTTACAGTCAAAACTGCCATAGCGACCCACTGTATTAAGCGACTCACTGTCGTATGTGACCATAAAAAGTCCCCTCCAAGACGTTACTCTATATATTGTACCTGTATTAAACGACCACCTGTCTGATGCAACCAACGACCATGATTTTTACAACCTTTTCATGTATTTTCACGAAATTTTACCTCTATTTAACAACTATACATTTTTCGATTACACCGCGATTACTACTTTCGATTTTGGTTGAGCCGACTATTCTGGGAATTATCGCCCCTAACACTTTCGTTTTCAAATGCACGACTATTCTGGGAATTATCGCCCCTAACACTTTCGTTTTATATCGCATAGTTTGACGGTGATCTTGTTTAGTAGGCCCTCTGAATTAATTATTATATCCAATCTGTCAACATGCAGGGTCGTGTGTGGTTGATTAATAAAACCCAAGTTGTTGTTTATTTAACAAAATCAAGGATCAGGGAATCAAGGCCGGTGTATTTGAAGGTGTGAATTTCGACAAACTTAAAGAAGTGACGGGTACGCTAGATCGGAAATGAAAATCTACCACTTGTTATACCATTATGTGAAAAATTTGCCCGATTGCGATATAAATCGGGTAAATATTGTGCTTAGGACTGAATTTTTAAACGAAATATTCGCAGTTTTCCTGCATGAGATACTCGAGGTTTCCAGAATAATGACCGAAACTAGCGGCTCACTTCGACATGTCCCGAGTATTTGACACGTCCGAGTTCAAGAAAGTTGCCTGCATTAGTTCAAAGATTAAAACATTTGCTGTGCATGTTCAATGGATATTGTGATTTAATTAATGTTTCTCAAATTGAATAACACATTTCCAGCATGTATTGTATAAAAGGAGACACAACACTTCATCATTTGCTTTCTTACCACAAGCATTGCATTTTTTAGTTACAGTGTACAAGTAGGCTATACATAAATACTCTTTACAACAAAGTGTTTATAAGTTTTAGAAAATTCACATGCAGTTCATTAATGAGATTTAAATCTCATGTAAATGTGTAATATGAAATGCATGTTTATCATTCTTAAACAGATAAATGTAATTTTTGATGAATAATAAATTATGATACAACACATCGTATTCTAGATTTTTAACTACAGTGTATTATTAATTTTATTTTACAACTATTTAAACCATACTTGATATTCTTAATGATAAATTTCAATTACATGTAGTCATTTTCTCCATTGTACAAATTATTTGTGAAATTTTATCAATTAACTGCGGAAAATAGGCAACCTGTATTAAGACACCACCTGTCATGTGACCTTTTTTTCCATTCTCCGTTGGACAGTCTCTTAATACAGGTTTGACTGTGTATAGTTTCTTGTGTTTGGCACATCTCATTTTGTTTTGAACATGCTATTTTCTATCAAACAATCTATATATAAACAAAAACACAACACGAGCATTGTTTACATAACAAAAGAATTGTGAGGACTGTATCTCACTTCTAAAGCTACAACTGATGTTCACTATTTTCTATCAAACAATCTATATATAAACAAAAACACGACATGAGCATTGTTTACATAACAAAAGAATTGTGAGGACTGTATCTCACTTCTAAATCTACAACTGATGTTCAAATTTTGGTTGACCATTAGAAATACTTTAGTTAAGCATTGTAAACAATAAAAATGGTAAAATAAAATTTGAAAATTTTCAGCTCAAATCATGTCCATGATCCTTTAGATTGACCCCGGGATTGAATTGGGGTAATGATACTATTCAGAATTCATAATACTATTAGAGAGAAAACTTGCATCATACATGAAAGAAATTTGAATAAAAATTGAAGCAGTAAATTTTTCTTCAGTCTAATAAGCAATCCAGTGACAGTCTGAATGGTCAGCACTCGCAAAGGTTTTTGATGAAGACTGCAGTATTAAACATAGTTTATAAAACTTTACTGTGTATCAGTATGAATGAAATGGATGCATGGAAAGGAATTTAGTCAGTTTTATTATATCTTCATAATTTACTTGGATGTAATGATACATGTATATCCATAGAAAAATTTTTGAATGGTAAATTACCAAGTCACTTTCATTTTCAATTTTGTTGTACACTCACTCAAAGTGAGAAAGTTCATTTGTATGGACAAGACAATCTGAGAATGGCTTGCATGATTTGAAGAGTAGTGATACAAATTTATTCTAATATCAAATTAATGTAAATACATTTACGTCCAAAATTAACCTGCCAGCTCAGTCCATTATTGATTTGTTATCATTCTCATGTTAACAAACTATTAGTACATAAACCTATTAATAAGGTTGAATTGGCAATTTGCAGAAAGTGTGGCGAAGTTCAAGTTATATTTATATGCTATTAGCAGAAAAAGAAAAAGGTGATGGGATGTCTTAACTAATTTATCTTCTCATTCTAACATATGGCCACATATCTCTCCAGTACACACTGCTATATCCTTTCAGCTGTTGTGTAATAATTAATGATAAAAGTATGTGGACTTAAAATCAGATTTATAAAATTGTTTTAGTGATGGTGTTTTAAAAAAAATGAGGGCCGTAAGTTGTGGGAGTGAGTTGTGTATTAAATAAAATGATTTTATGCTTTGCTACATTTACGCTTCATTTGTAACAATAGTGGAAATTTATACCATGTTAGCACTGTGTGCAGGTAACACTGTTTCCAAGTGTTCTGTTCCATTCATTGGTCAATCGCATTCATGTACTTCCACAATGTACTTGTACAAAATTATTTGGGCTCTGCATTAACAATGCTGAAGCCTTATAGGAACCACATTTTAACACAGCCAGTGTACTGAAGTTGCCTATGAGTACATATGGTGTTTATGGGGTTGTTTTGTCATTATGGGGCTAACCTTTTCAAAACAGCATATACTGCAAGTGAAAAGTAAGTTATCTTTTAAGCCCCTAGATGAAATATGTCTTTAGCGTAATGTCAATGACATTTTGTTTTTACAGAGTAGGTCTACTGTGTTTTTTGTGTGTGTATGGTGTATATGAGGTTGATATAGTAACCTCACAGGATAAGATTGCACACCTCTGTGGCCATCCGTTTTCTTCGTCATTACATTCTTTGTGACATAGGTTTTAACATAATGCTTTAAGTATTTGATACAAAGGCAATTGACCATTGAAGGAAAACATATATTTTGGAGTCATGAGGTCAAGGTCACAACAGAGCCTCAATCCAAATTTAATACACCTTCATTTTGACACACACCATCTGTCCATCATTACCTTCGGTGTGACTCGATATTGTTGAAGAGTTTTCAAGAAAAAAATTTTGTATTTTCATACAAAAGTACTTTATCATGAAAGGAAGACACTTGTAGATTTTTTGCTTGTGAAGTCTTAATTACAGCAAACATCTACTACACATAGAGTGATCATATTTCATACAAAGGTACCATAGTTGAACCTGCTGTCGAATATGGAAATGCAGATCTGGGAAAAGAACATTATCACTCCTTTTTGTCATTACAAACATTAAAACTAAATATGCTGTATTCTTTGGATGTCACCATAGGAATAAAAAGCATGTATTTTATGTCTAGCTATATAAGTTATACACTTTCTGAAAATTATACAATTTAACTCGGTTGGATTAAAAAGTAATCAAGCTTGTAATTTCCTATTTAATTATGTATTCTCTGAGTTGAATAGTGAATGCCCCATTTCAAAATATTTATGATCACATGACGTTGCGCGCGGAATTTCGAAAGTTAACAACTACAAGGCAACGTGAAAGCATGCATGACCTGCAGGCTGTTGATGGGACACATTTAACGATACAGACAGACAGATTTAAACAGGGTAGAGAGAACCACTTTAAGCAATAGAAAGGAGTTAAATTTCAAGTTTAAATTGAAATCACCATTCAGAACGACTATATACCGTAACTGATAACTCCCATGATGTTTCTAATAATATTTTTCTTGCGAGCTTGCGCACAACCACCATAAATGTCACTCCTTCATAAACACGCACTAGAAAATCATCATTTTCTCCTTACGTTCAGTAGACCAGTACTCCTTTAATACCCGTATATGATTACAGTCGAAATTGTCAAATTGTATTATTTTTCATAGTTTATCATACTGACAAAACTTTGGTATACTTTGATCTAGGTTTTAACATAAAACAAAATACTGTTTAATACGGCACATATATCTTCGATAAATTCTGTGTCATTAGTACTTTTTATATATGAATGAAGTTCTCTACCAAGCCCTTCCTGACTGTTCCAAATACAAAGCTAAATCAGCCATGTTTACACAGTGGCAGCTCTTTTTTATCAGAAGAATATGAAGTATACACTAACGATAATGAAAGTGTATGACATTGAAACCCATGATTATGAATAAAACAAGATGTGTAGTGCAGATGAAGTCACAGAGGTAGTTATATTTTTAACAATTTGCGATTCTCCAGAGACCCTTTCAAAGTAAAGGAAGAGGGATTCAAAGTGAACATATGATAGCATCTGCAAAAAACATAGCTTTTACTTTTTGCAGGCTCCAAGTTTTAAGATCAATATGTTGGTCTGTGAAGAAATGTGCTGCAGAGATGTATGATATTTTCTGTTATAGATTTTTTCAACTTGGGATCATCTGAGGAGGAGACTGTTAAGTTTTATAGTCATGCACAGTCATTTCTTCGGAGATTTAAGATGATGTAATGTACAAATTGTGTGCTTCTGATACACCGAGTACTTCAGATCTTGTCATTATCATGTGCCACAATTCAATAACCCAATCTTCCAAAATATGCATGGTGCATCCTAAATTTTCTTGCAAGTGTGATCAATGAAACGGAGTTGTATACACTATGTACAATGTGTACAGAATACTTGATGAGTCATATTATGAATTATGTAATATTCTTGACTATAATTCTATAATCTAAAAGCTACAACATTATGCTTTTACAGTATAAACATTTGAATTTTAATGTAAAGTGTATTTACAACAAGTCTCTTTGTATCTAATTTTCCCAATTTCCCATAATAATTTTATAGATCAATTCATAGAAGCTGGAAGGATTTATGGGAAAAATGATTGTAAATGTAAACTATTTTTTATGAATGGCAGCTTGAAAGCATAGCATTTGATTGCTTGAACAGAATTTGGATTTGCCTAATTTTATGAAGCTTTAGTCCAAAGATGGACCCAATATCTGAACAGATGTCTGCCTCATATGATTACTAGCAATTGACAGACATTTGTGTGTGTAAGGAATTGTAGTTTAAAGGGATTGATTCGCATCAGAAGACTGTTTTATTTGAATGCGATCCTTGATTCTCGCGTGGAGGATTTGTGCTGAGGAATTTCGGTGAAACCTGGGGGTTGTTTAGGGACCTTCAAGATGGTTGCTCAGCGATGTACCATGTGACCATGACTTCAGACTCTGATCTGTGGACTGAGAACAAGGAAAGTCAATGAATAGGAGTGATTACAAAATTATTGATAGTTTAAAAGAAAGGTTTACTGTAAGTGTGTCTGTGTGTCATCTGTTGCAGGCGATTGATCTTTTCTTGCATTTATAGGAGGCGATTACATTTACAGTTTGTACACCTGTCAGTTTGTGTTTGTGTAATTTAATAGCCAAATTACATGTACCTCCTTAAATAGGAAACAAACTGTGTTTGTATGATTGAATAACCAAATTACATGTACCTCCTTAAATAGGAAACAAACTGTGTTTGTATGATTGAATAGCCAAATTACATGTACTTCCTTAAATATGAAACAAACTGTGTTTGTATGGCAGATTAACTAGATCTTTGGCTGTATTTTAGAATGGGAAGCATGGAATGAAACATAAAGCAATGACACATATATGTATACATATGTATTATTGAGTAACCAACTGCATATGCATTTTGAAATACAAAAAATTAGAAACATAGAATTCGGGAATGTTGGGAGGGGGGGGGGGGAGGGGAGAGTGGTTTGTTATTGAATTTTATTTTATTATATCCATGATATAAGATTCATATGGCTTCAGATTTTGTAGTACTTGTAATATACCATTGTAATATTTATTCATTGATTTTATTTCTGTTTGGAAAATATTAACTTTGTGGTACAGATTGGAGGACAAGCATGATTGCAGGGGAGTAATATTGCTAGTGTTATAACTAGAGTTAAGTTTTGTTGCAGTGCAACACACCTCTGCAGGCGAAGTTCTCTTTGTACAAAGTAATGTATCAGTAACCTTGTTTAATTGTATTGATGGAAATTGCTGTCCTGATTAACAAGACCCTTGTTCTAAAAATGAAAACTATGAATGTGGAAATTATTGTGTAGGTTTATTTTGTGAAATTGGTTCAGAATATTATAGATTTATTTCTAGTAAAATAATAAAATTTTGTTCATCATTACTTTGTTGCTAATTAAGAGAATACACTTGTGAGTGTTAAGTGAGAATTCTATGTTTTGATAAATTCAATATACCCATAAAATTGCTAAAACTTTATATAAAATTTACATCAACAAAAATAAAACACATGTGTTGGAGAATTTTTGCTCTTTAACACTTGCATGTATTTATTTTGAATATATGTACATGTAAGGTATTATGATATTGATTTGCATTGCATTGTAGCTTTTTATTTTATCTCTTCACAGTTGTTACTGGAACATCTTGAGTGTTTGGTATCCAGGCATGAGCGGTCCCTCCGGATGACTGTGGTCAAGCGTCAGGCCTCGTCTCCGGCTGGAGTGTCCAGTGAAGTAGAGGTTCTAAAGGCCCTCAAGTCTTTATTTGAACACCACAAAGCTCTTGATGAAAAGGTACATTTTGTTTTTTAAAACATTTAGACTCCACAAAATAGTGTTCATATTTACATTTTAAAGTGTTCATAAGTCAATTTATGATCTTGGCCAAAATATGAATATCTTGGCATTGGTAATTCCCTCACAACAAAATTTTAGGAATGTGGTAAAGTGATTGTGTGCAGGTGTACATGGTATATGATCGAGTGACTTCGTACATGTAGAAAGCCAATATGAAATGGTCGGTGTTGCTGTGCTTGAATTCGTGATCACAACAAATCATTCCTGACTTACAACTGCGCTAGATTTTGAATGTAACTAAATAAGCTACTATACAGTAAAGTTTGTAGAGACCAAAATTAGAATAAGGGATCAAGGAACATTAATGCCCTATTTTAGCTCTGTATTCCCCCAAAAATCAAAATCATTGTATTGTCAGTGATTGTAATGTATTACTAAGCAGAGATGCATTGCTTTTTGAGTGATATCCATGTTTGTTTGTCTGACTTCACAAACTGATATACTAAAAAATGCAAAGGATACAAAAGTCTGTACTTTAATTTTCATCAATCATTCAAGAAGCTGGGAAATATAGGATCTCTCATGGTTTGTGGTTTGATATGATTTATATTCATCGAGTTGTGTGTTTTATATCCCTGAGCCTTGGATAGAAAACACACGAGTATACCGAACCACAAATCATGGGAGATTCTTTTTATCACATACCATTCCCCCCCCCCCCCCCCCCCCCCCCCCCCCACACACACACACACACACACACACACATATCCACGTCATCTTTTTTATCCCGTGTCAGCATGAGATGTCTTTAGAATTATTAAAATATTGCCTGATAATCTTATGATATTAGTCTCACTTGAATCAAAACTGTTTGTGCTGTATTCACTGTTAATTATTAGATGTTCAGTGTAAAATCTTGTTATCCTCGATTTTCTGGTATATACTGGATTTATGATGTTCCTAGTTTGGTTTTAAATTGTCCAATTTTACTACAATTAGAGGTTGGTTACTAATACACCATTAAATCCCCTGTCAGGTGCGTTTTCTTAGTGAAACACGGCACAGTGTTCCATAGTTGTGCTGTCTGTAACTGATGCTCAATATAGTAGTATACATTTTCTCTTTTAAAATCGTCTGATAAAATAATTCTACGAAATGATGATTGATATGAAGAATTAATATTTATAAGTGATTTAGTCATGTTACAATCTGTTGTGCTCGCAAATTTGTTTCGAAATATTGTCCAATATAGTAGGACATGGGCTGCCTGCCTCGCTTTTCAATCTGAAATTGACTCACAAAAATTCTACTTTATGTAGGTGGGTATATACAATAAATGAAAAAGTGTTGGAGTTTTATGAAACCAGATTTGAAAATACTGCTTGTGTGGAACATCTACTGATTGATCTGCCAAGTTTTTGTCTGTTTGTCTGATATTCCTCCACTAATGGTTGTAACTTGGTATAGCTGCATCATTTTAATGATGGGAATTTTTTAAAAAGTATCTTCCACGTTTCATATGTGGGATCATGGTGCATTATCTAGTGTGTCACACAGCTTTACATTTGTCTCTTTGAAGTGCATTTATTTTACATCTATAAGAGATGCTGAACCAGTGGGTGAAGCTAACATGAAAGATGATCTCTTTCACCCCAGTATAAAGAATGCTGTAAAATATCTGAACATTAATATTTAATATTTGCACCTGCTTTCACCAGAATATGTTTTAATTTTAGAATTGACATTCATTATATAGCTGATAGATGTTACAGAGCCACTGTTGTCATGTGATCTTGTATGATCTGCAGATTTGCAGTTCTGGTATCGAGGCTTGGACAGTTAGATGATTTGGCCCAAATGTTTAAAGTCTTCATATTATAATACAGGGTTTGACACTAAGGCACGTCCGACCGACCAAGTCTACTAAATGATAGGTCCGGTTGGGTAAAATGTCGATTTACTAGTCCGATTGGTCGTGTTTAAAAAATAAACAAATTTAAGATACTTTACTTTAAATCATAAAATATTTCATTCTTAAAAAAAAAATAACTGTCAATTTTGAACCGCATGATGACATAATCTCTATTTTTAGTTCTATTAAGTCGCGGTGATGTTCTACGACATCGACACAATGTTAATGTGTGTATAAAGTTATGTTTTGGTTAGATAGAATTATTGAATTCATTTTCATTAAAAAAAAAACCCAAACAGTTCATTTGAATTGAATATAAGAAAGTGTTTATCAAATTAATGAATTACGTCGTAAACAGTAATTTTCTGGTATGTGCAGGATTGTATATATTCAAATACGAATTCTCATCCTCAAGGAAAGCAAAAGATGTCCCAAGAATGAGAAAAAAGGAAAACGTTGGGAAGAAACAAAGCAGGGCTTATGAAATAGAAATTTTAAACAAATATTGCGGTCATTTTATTCTAAATGGATTAAAGAATTTCCATGCCGGTAAGAATTTAAAGAAACTGAAAATATGTTTGAAAGTAAAAGCATCAAATTGAATGACGAGACTAAAGATTTTTTTGAGACAATTAAATTCATTTTAGTTCGAACTTAACATTTGTCATTTAAATTGAGTATTTAGATATGGAGAATCTATCAGATTTTTTTCTGGAAAGTTGGTCATCATCATTTGAAGTAGCCCTATTGGTCTAGTGCTCAAAAAAGTTAATGTCAAACCCTGTAATAAAATTTTACTTTTTCGTTGTCAGGTATTTTAGCTGTAAGAATAATGAATTCTAATTTAAAGCATACCAATATGACCAAGAGAGATTATTGTGTATAGGCCTAATTGATGCCCAAAATCTCCTTTGAAAACTTTATTAAAGAACCATTGAAATCAAGACATTTTTAAAAATATGAAAAAGTATCAGTATGAAGCGTATGAATTGCCTGAATTCAGTATTTTGCTTATCAAGCAGCTTATGGCAGGCCCCCAAATCTCAGTAATACTAATTACCCCCCATCCCACCCCACCCCCTCAGGAAATCCTTACAAGCCTGTATAGTATATGCAGTAGCTAGATAGATCATCTTTTCATTTTGATTGAAAATTTTATATATCTTTATATTACAAAGATTCAGATGTGATTGCATGGGAATGAAAAACAAAATTTTATAGCAGATAAAGAATGTAAAATGCGACATGATTTGACATGTTCATGCTGTTGTTTGCTGGCAGGCACTGTTAAATTGTTAATATCGTCTTGAAATAATTGGAAATTTCTGTATGAAATTAAGAATATCCAAGTATGATTATGTCTCCCACTTTGTTTTTACTCTGTCTGTCCATCAGTCCAAAGTTTGTTGACAGTTTCTCCTACAATCCCAAGTTTTGATAAAATCAATTTTGGGGATTTCTATGCTATAAAGTGGACTTGATCAATGCCGTTTGTACAACAATTTGAATTTGTTCAGTACAAGATCAATGGATTAAAACAAATATTTTTTTTTGGATGAAATCAATTTTTGAAATTTCCTGTACTACATGTAATACAACTTGGACTTTATCATTTTCATATATGGGGACTTTTTTAACACAGTTTCTGCTACAGTGAATGATAGAAACTGGAGAGGAAGATGTTCATTACCAAGTGTTATTGTACAAGGCGTCTCGAGTTTTTGGATAAAAGGGATTCTTGGAAATTTCTATACTATAACTTGGACTGAATCATTTTGATATAGGGTGCCTACTAGTATAGGAGTTTCAAAGCTGCTCCATCTTATATCAGATTTGCATGAAATTTGACAGAAACATTTACATGTAATTTGAACCTAGTTTTTTTTATGTTGTAATTTCAGAAAAGAACTAGGGAAATTAGACAAATTCAGGTTTTTTTCCCTGGTGACTGCAGTGTTCTTTGTGTGTGTTATACAGTTGATTAAGTCATTAACTTGGGTGGATGTGGACCTTAATTGTTTCATAGAACCAGTACTAAATTATTTCAGAGTTGAAAATAGTTGAATATACTTGAGTGTATAATTTTTATGGAAGAGAATTTGTTAGAATCAACAAAATTGACTAGCATTAGACACATGATCGCTCATTTCTGATGCCAAGGCATAATGCTTGTCACATTGACCCGTTTCTGATGCCAGACAGTGTCCATTTACACTGTTTATTTCATGACCATCTTCATTGATTCATTTTTGTCTCAGCCAAAGTTAATATCAGAAAGACAGGCTCCTAGGTTTATAGTGTCCTGAAAGCAATATATAAAGTGTAACATAATGTTTTCTGCAATGATATCAAAATCTTGGGATCCATTCATGAAATGGCTGATGTTGTTCACCTACCTGTAGTATTTATTTTTATACTTTCATGTAATTTAGTCAAATCTGATTGGTTGAGAAGCATTTTAGAAAAACTTATTGTTACCCTCTGAGAACAGAAACCACACCCTCCACTGTTTATGTAGTGCTGAAGCACCCATAACATTACAGAATGTTGCATGCTATGAATGATCAACAAGGCTTGTCAGTGTCAGAAGAATTCTTGTGGAAATTTGTACCCATATACATTTAGCTCAGATTGATTGAAAAGCATAGAATTCTCTCTACAGTTACATGATATACTTTAAATCAAAAATGATTTTTTGATTTTTTTTGTTATCTCTGTGTGCTTAGTGATTGTCGACCCCGAAAGATTACATAATGTAAAGAAAAATGGTAATGTATGACTACTGCCATCAATTATTTGATAAAATATTGGCAAGCTATAATGAAACAATATTATCAGCATCATAATCCAGCAGACCCAGAAAAAAGACTACTCTGGCACCTAGAGGCGGTCTGTATTGAATAACTAGGAAAATCCATCATTTTGCCATTGACCCAGGCTGATTCCTGCCTTCTTTATCATGTTTATGGAGCTTTCTTTTCCTGATTAGCCTAGCATTGTGATATAGAGACTAGGTTGAGGCGAGAATGCTGCAACCCTCCAAAAATTGATTCTTTTAGCTCACTTTCTCTCTGATTCCAGCCTGAAATATTTGCACATACTTTTCTGTTATCAAGGGGGCTCTGATCAAATAGTAAAGGCTCCTGTTATTTATTTTTTTTTTTCACCACTAGTGTTATTTGTAATAATGTTTTTGTTGAATTACCATCTGTTAGTCTGTTGTAGTAAAGCAATAAAAGATGATAGATACTGGTTTATAATGTGTGTGTGTTGGATGTTCATGTCTATGAAGGCCCTTTGGCTTTCTAACCAATCTGCAAAAATTTAGCAAGAATGGCGAGCCGTAGAATAGGCATCCTGACATTAAAAAACACCTTACTGGACCACATATCTAAGAATGTTTGAAACTTACGTGGAAAAATGTTAGAAACTAACATGTAAATAACATGAATAGCAGGTAGTGTTTCTTTTGATTTGATTATAGCACTTCATGAATTTAGTATGCCAGGGTGAAGCATTGCAGTTTACACCCTCAAGTATTTTCACAAATGAAATTCTTATATTTACATTCTACTTTCATTTTTATTTTTGGTCAGAGTTGCCAGCTGTTTATATAGATGTACTATATTTATCAAGTAGTTCTGTATTCATACATGCTTTGTTTACCACTAGAACACGTTCATTATTACAATTTGAAAAAGTATCAATGGCTAAAACATTGGAAATGTGAATATCACATTTTTCTTTCCATGTAATTCATCTCTAAATAGAAAATGAACTAGAATTAATAGATATAATGAAGATCTAAAGATCTACAATTTTGATTGATTGATTGATTGATTTGTTTTCACATTAAATTGATGTTTGATATCGTGGTAGATACTGAAGTATGTGGTATATTTTGATGATTTAACTGTTCATTCTTTGTATTGTATTATTATTTTAGGTTAGGGAACGTCTTCGAGTAGCATTGGAGAAAGTTGCCTCATTAGAAGAAGATCTATCAAATGCTAATCAAGAGGTGTGTGTTATTGACAATAATATGTGTAGTGTTCTTTGATTCTGTTTGGTTTATTACTGCAAATCAGAATTTACAACATGCACATAGCCAGCTAAGCACTTTACTGGTATTTATGCAGACTAGAGAACATTTAATAGTACCTTTGTTTTGAAAAAACAATGACCAATATTCACAGGTGTTTTAATATGAATCAGTATAAGTGAAACTCTGCTCACATTTAAATGATTCCGATATTGTTAAAGCTATATGATCCAATGTTCTTGTAATATTTTTTAACAGAATTACTTTTTAAAGCAGATTAATTACTGGGTAGTTTTTAAAGTTATTAACTTTTCCTTAATAACATGCTTGAAAACATTTGCATGTAAAAGAACACAGTGTGAAGATTATTTAAATAATAAATATTGTGGGTAAGCATAAATTATAATATTATTTTTTTAGGCATCTATAAATAGCCCCACGTGCATCAGGGAAATCCCAGCATGAAGTTTATAAGTCAGATACAACTGTGTAACTTTATGACTGAAAGAGCGTAAAACAAAGAATTACTAAGAGATATTTGATAATTTTATTTTTCTTATGGTAAGGTACTGTTGTAACAAAATACACTGATAAGACCACCGATGATTAAAGTCTGAACATGAATGTCACTTGAATGGCCGAGTGACGGTTGTTTGTAAACACCACTTTAAAATCAAATAATTCTGGCTAAAACAGGTGAAAAAATGTATGAAATGTTGTACAGCCTCATGAATACGTATATGCAATTAAAAAGCGTTTTTAAAGGTGGAGAAAATTTTTTGAAATTCGGACCATACAACTTTAAAAGCTTTGTAGGAATGCAACGTAGATATATTATATGTTATATACATGTACATGAACTGTGATTATCAAAACATATAGATACATTTATACATGTTTTTAATTGTTTTTGTAATGATTCTATGATTTATTTGATACATGTATTCGTGACATTATCACTATGTATCTTTCACAGGTATTATAACAATGCCAAACTTTGTTCATTACTAGTTATTCACTTTACGAGAACTTCAGAGTAAATCCCGACATTCCAGTGGTAGCACAGAGGACAGCCTAAAACCCCTGAAACATGAAACAGGACCTCAGGAAACTGATCATCCAAAACCAGAAATACACATTAAGGTAGGACTAAAACCAACAAATTCTGAAACAGCATGCTTCAAGAGCCACTGTCCCACTCAATAAGCAAGAATGAATAAAATCTATCTTTGGTGTACTTACATATAATATGCAAATTTTATTTTTATACGCCCATTTTTAGACAGGACATTAGTACAGCATTGTCTGCGGTCACTGAGCTGATCTTTATTGGGTTTTTTTTTTCAATTTAAGCTATATTTTATTCACAAAATGAATGGGATCGGGCAGCAGGCATAGCTTATTTTAGCCCTCTCCCTACATCAAGGTCAAGTGATCTTTATTGTGGGTCACTGTAGATTATGTTGCAATTTTGATCCATTTTGACCTCTCTTGCAGGAGTTTTGCCCCTTTATTTCAATTTAAATGCTATATGGAGGGGTACATAATTTGTCTGTCTAAATTCTATTGGATCTTGTGTTTGAACTTTTTGAATACTGTGAAATCATCATTGTTCGTGGGGAATTGATGTTCGTGGATTTCGTGGGTCACTCTTACCCACAAATTTACGTGTTCTCGGACATTTTTTAAACCAAGTAGAGATATCTCTCCTAGTGACATTGTATCGCTAACCCACAAAATTACGTCCCCACGAACCAGCAAAATTTTGCTTACATACAAACTTTGGCCCCCACGAATTAAAATGATTCCACTGTATTATGTAAAATATGTTCAGACTAAAATTGATTGAAATTGACTTTAAAAACCATAGAGTTTTTCACCAAACTTCTTGGTGGTCATAATATATGGCCATTATATGTTTATGATATGCCATTTCTGAGAAGCAGCTTATCTGTGATGAGGTACATTCAGTATTATATTGAACGCCTGGGTGAGAACAGGGTTTACACATATTACAGACTTGTTGTGTAGATGATTATGAAAATTATTTATGTGAATTTTGTTTATATCAGCCTGTAGTATACATTAAACTGACCAAATCAAAAAGAAATTGTTTGTATTTAGCCATTAAATTGAATATGTAATTATTGATTATTCCTCTATGACACGATTGATACTTTTAACAGAAAAAGATGGTGAATTTTGAGCTTTGTTAAGAGCTATTTTATTCTCGAATACTCATAAACTTACTAAATTTGTGTTTCCCTGCAGTTTTGATTGTAGCATAGCAGCTGGTAATCATTGTTTAAACATTATGTAAATACAGCGATAAGCATTTATACCCACCGCATGTGTGCAAAAATATATTTTGAATCAGTTTAACAAGGGGAAATAACTATTGGGCAACTCAGGAATTGTGTATTTTCATTTTGTTTTGCAGCAAAGATTATCCAATGGGTCTATTGATCCAGATTCTGAGGTTAATCGAGTCATTGAGCTTCAGGATACAGTCGAAAAACAAAACTCCGAGCTGACCTCAGCCAGGACAAAAATACTAGAATTAACCAATAAAATCACAGAGATTGAGGAAACAGCCACCACTGCCACTAAAGATCTGAACAAAGCTCAGGAACAGTTGGTGAAGTTACAGAGGGACCTAAGGGAGGTAACTGGTATTATATTCTGTTAGGTGTTAACTTGTCATTTAGTACTGGTTAGTCAACTTGAGATCACATTCACTGAAATACTGTAGAGTAATTTTAATTTTACGGGTTGTAAATTTCAGTTTTTGAATGTTGTATATGATCGTGGTTTATTAAATTTGTGGAAACACACTGTAAAAAAAAATATTGAATTCTCAGAAACAGGTAAAAAGGTGTTTAAAATTTTCAGAATGGAAATCAGCATTTACAATGTACAGGTAGTTTCAGGGGGAAACCCCACAGAATTTCTACAACTGATACTAGTCTATGAAACACTTCAAGGGAGGTAACTACTCACAGCAATGCTTTTATAAACTGGTTTCTTATAGCATTCCTTGATTTGATGAGGATGTGTGGGATTCCTCTCCAGTCCCAGGCTGATAGCAAATCAGTGTCATATACAATTTCTTATTTGATAATGGTGGGGTTTTTCAGTCCTTGGCTCAAAGGGAGGATCAGGAGGAGAGGATAGCCACGCTGGAGAAGCGTTACTTAAATGCTCAGAGGGAGTCCACATCACTTCACGATCTGAATGACAAGTTAGAGTCAGAACTAGCCAACAAAGAAAGCCATCTCAAATCGGCAAGTCTTATCTTATTCTTGATAACATGTTGTCAGTTTTGCCTTGATCAAAAATGCACATAAAAACAGCATAGTGTTGAATGAAGTGTAAATAAATAAAGAAAAAAATTAAATCTTTAGTCCGAGGAAAAAGTGAGACAGGTACAGGAAAAGTTAGAGTTAGCTGAGCAGAAACTGCAGCAATCTCTGAAGAAGGCAGAAGCATTACCAACAGTAGAAGCGGAGCTTGCACAGCGTATGGAAGCATTGAATAAGGCGGAGGAACTTCACGGGTCAGCAGAGGATCGTGTATCCAGAGTGGAGCAGAAACTGATGGATAATGAGGCTGAACTCTCAAGGGTAGGCACCAGAAAGGACATGTTAGTTTGAGTCTGGAAAAGATTGCAACATAATATTAGATTTGAATATATGTAATTGCAATAACAGTTTGTCATATTATTTCATTATCATGTACAACTAAATTGATGACTTCCTTCGAAAAATATGAAAAGTTGAGTGCTCAATTAATATGAAAAATTTGAACATTTTGTGTTTGCCTTATAGGCCAGGATGAGGGAGAAGATGAATGAAGAACACAATGCCAGGTTGTCAGCCACGGTTGACAAGCTACTGGCAGAGTCCAATGAACGGCTTCAGCTGCATCTTAAGGAGCGAATGACAGCTCTAGAGGACAAAAATCAGCTGACTCAGGAACTGGAGCGAATTTGTAAGGCACTGGATGAAACTCAGCAAGAAAAGGTAGATTAACTTCATTGTCACATGACCATAGTCACATCTATTATACCATTTTGTGTCAATATAAAATCACTTGTAGTGTACATTAGACCCAACAAAGGACTAGGTACGTAAAGGACTATTTATGGCCCCCTCAAAGATAAAAATGATAATCACCAAATGATCGAGAATTATCCATATTTTGATTATCTGACTTTTTTTTTTTTTTTTTTTTTTTTTTTTTACAGAAATTGATTTAAACCATCATTTTGTGGCAAAAGACTCAAAATAGCAGAGAAATTGTGGGTTTCTGGAAATAATTCATTAAAATTCCATGAAACAGTTTCACTAATAAATAGCATCTTTTGAATATCAATTTCATCCAAACTTAAATATTGTTTAAATTAATTACAAGTAGTTAATGTCATTTTGAGATTGGAGAAAAATCACATTTCCGTATTAAAAAGAATTAGAATTTTCAGTTATGTATTTTTTTTCGCGATAATGAAATCAATATTTGTATTTTACTTTCTATTTAAGTTTAATCTTGGTACTCAAAAATATTCCAAATTTATTTCAATAAAGATATATTGAGAGGAAACTAAGAGATACAAGTTCAATATATGAGCCTCTGATAGAAGTCCACCTTTTAGCAGGTTACGTCATAAGGCAAAAAACAAAAACAATGTGTGTGTGTTTACGGTAACCTGCTGGAAAAAAATTTGATCGGTCGGAAGCTCAGATTTTTTAAAATTATTTATTTTTTTATTTTTTGCTATTTAGTGTATAATTATTTGTGTACCTGTTGTATATCGTGACAATTTTAAACAACCTCACCAACTGCTAGGAGTGGTGTTATTTCGTGCAATTCTCCCACAACTTTACATTCATTGTTCTTTAGTTGGTTACATTTAACATATCACCCGTGAAAAATGCTCGGCACTTACGGCCTCTGAGCAGGGAGGGATCTTTATGGTGTCATGGGGCTTCAGTTTTTACGGTCTCATCCGAAGGACCGCTTCATTTAGTCGCCTCTTACCACAAGCAAGGAGTACTGAGGACCTATTCTAGTCCAGATCAATAAGGGTTCTTTAGATTGAAGTCATGATATTACTGAGGACCTATTCTAGTCCGGATCCCCAAGGGTTCTTTAGATTGAAGTCCTGATATTGGTTGAAAATATCTATAAATGCCGAGGAATTTTGGAATGCTGCAATAACACTTATGAACTCTTTGAGGTTTCTTTGTAATACATCGAGCTATTACATATAGTTATCCATCAGATTTCACCATAATGAGCAACTCCTCAAGCTGTTACCATGAATATAAATAAACAGAAACAACTAGAATACCTAACCTGATGTTTTAATCTTAGTGTAGAAGGTATCCCAAATCACAGTCAAAAAGCTAAAATACGTTAGAAGTTACTGCAGATCAGCAAATTCAATACAAGAATTGAATTTTAAGACATTGAACAGCCAGCAGTTTGTATATATATGGACAGGCAATAGCATTATATTTTAAAGGAGGGATGAAAGCCATAGGAGAAGTTGACATTACATTCGTCAAAGAAGTTTGACAAGCAAAAAAGTAAATGAAATAAAAAAAACAAGTATAAAAACTATTCCCCCCCCCCCCACCCAAAATTACATGGGTTCGTTTCATCAATTGAAGAAAGAGGGGAGCAGTCACCCAATATATATTACTTCAGATATGAAAATGACCAACTTTGCATGTGGGAAAAAAAATTCATATCTTTTTAAGTTTATATCTGCTAAAACATTTTTAAGTGACAGATTTTAGACTTTATCAATCCACTTCTCTCCAATGATACCAGTTTTGTAAGAATTTTGTGGTAGAAATGGGAAAGTTATCAACACTAAACGTGTACAATCTGTGGCACTGAGCAGAAGTGAGCGGATAGTCGATTTGGGGGAAAGTAGGCTGAAGGCAGGCATGTAGCAAAAACATCAATATTTTGACATGCAAAGTTAGATTTTTTGACTGAATAGTAATGCAGTGAAAATATAAGCTTGAATCAATGAAGTGAATCCATGTACTGAATGTAGATTAAGAAAATGATGTCACATTGTAGGTTTACCCTAATTTTGAGAGGGGAAATGGAGCTTAATGTACCTAGCTCTTTGTTAATCATCATATCATGAAAAAATTGATTGCTCAAAAGCATGCAATTGTCTAATATTGCTGCAATTTTGAAATGATTCTTGTTAAATGATGTAGGAGAGAATATCAGACGATTTGGTCAGAGCTAACAGAGAGGTGGACACACTCAGGCAGCAGATAGAGCACCTGGCCAGGTACAAATATCACCTATAGAAAAGTAACTGGATATCCATCATTTTCTGGAAGTTTGTTTAAATAAGCATGATACAGCTTACATCTGATAGGCACTTATTTTCTTCACAGGCCAGGCACAGGGTACGTGATCAGAAGTCCTATGGATGAAGTCACTAGAAGGTCACAGCGGGGCAGAGAACAGTCACTTGAAGATGATCCGACCAAGGTTCGATCGCTATAATGGATAAAATTGTTTGATTCTTTGTAATTATGATTTTTGGGAATTACAAGTACAGTAGTAAAAAATGGTGTTTCTTTGAATTTTATACTAACAGGAGAACATTACTGGGTAATGTTGAATGTAAGATATCAACCTTTCTTCACGAAAAATGATCAAATATTTGAAAAAAGTGCTGATTATATTTAAATTTCTATTCCCCAGGTTAACACCCTGAATGAACAAGAGCATGAGAAGTTAAAGCAGGCCCAGATTCTGGAGAAACTCCAACAGGCATTTGATGCCAGTGACACTGAGGGCAGTGAGAACGAGTCGGTGATTGAGGCCTTTGATATGTGGTCCCCCAGTGGTCCTACTGATGCCCAAACACTGGCACTCATGCTCCAAGAGCAGTTAGATGCAATAAATAATGAAATTAGGTATAATATGAAATCTCTCATATTTATCCCAGGTCAGCCATCCAAAACTTGTGAATTTAACTGGAGGTCTACATTGAAATACATTGTAAATGCAGTCTACCACACAAAATTTCTGGAGTTTTTTCAATATGTAATGCACACTAAATTTCTGGCAGAGGACTGGAGAAAGGTTTGCAGGAAGCTTTTCAAATGAGTGTCTTAGAGTAGATCAGAAATATAAAGATCAGTCCATCATGTCATAGAGTTATTGAGGAATATACTGAATAAACCTCCTTATAGTATGTTGTTTTGGACACTGATATACTGAATAAACTTCCTTATAGTATGTTGTTTTGGACACTGAAACATGCATATATTGTAAATTGTACTGCAGATTTTTTTAGGGTAAGGAAAGCATTTCAAATCTTTAACGTTGCAGGTTAATCCAGGAAGAAAAAGAGACCACAGAGCAGAGAGCAGAAGAACTGGAAAGTCGGGTAGGGAGTGGTAGTCTTGATACGATTGCCAACAGATGGCGCACCTCTCCGCCATTGAGCGAGAGGGCGACGCCCACTACTCGTACATTACAAACAAGAGATTATCTTCAAAAGTACCACACCGTAAGTGGGGAGTCAGTGGTTGTTGTAATGGATGTGGTAGTTCCCCTTTTCTCTAGGTTTGGTTTTCTTCTTTACTTGGTTTTTCTCTCATTTCCTATCATCCCAGTTTAATCACTTTCATTATATTCAAGATTACATTTGATCTACATGGTAAGAGTATTTTTCCTCTTGGTGAAATTTGTTTTAATCCAATTTTTTTTTTTGTATTTTTCTAAAGTATTTTTATTGTTATTTCTGGGTTTGAATTGGTCAGTTGAAGTTACATAATTTTTCATTGGTTTTACTGACTCCCTATCATCTAATGTGTTGAAATGTGCTGATTTGAAATTTTACCAATGATGGATATTGAACTTGTGATATACATCCAGCATTCCCCAGACATGCACTAATGAATTGACATGACATATTACTTTTTGAATCTCCCAAGATTATAAAATGGTACTGAGATATTAGTTTTTTTCAGCACATTTATACACATTTTGCATGTCTTTTGTTTGATGTTGTTTAGTGCAGGTGTTTTTATTTTAAGATTTCATTTTTTTCTTCTCTGTCTCAGAAAAAAAAAAGGGTGAGAATCTCTAGCAAACGCATGCTACTCGGATGTTATGTCTCAGTTTCCCGAGCTCAAGAATTGTACATACATTTGCATGCAGTATATACAGAGAAAACGGACAGTAATTATAAGCCCTCAAATGTTAAAAAAGAGTTTCAGTTTTCGAGTCAAATCTTCTGGGTATTTACATACATACACATGCAACTTTTTCAATGAAATGTTTGGATTTTCAGGCCCCTGCTGGAATGTCTACTGCCCACCTATACACATACTCTTCCTCTAGTCCTCAATTAGCCACTGCTGCCAATGACCCAAATATATCACAGGTGAGTTCCTCTAAAGACCAGGTACAAGTCCTACACATTGGAGCACTGAATCTCAAATGTCACAAGACTAGGGTATGAAAGCTCTTAGAAGAACTTTTAAGCCAAGTCAGGTTGAATTATAGCTGAAATTTACTTACAAATACAGAAGTATTCAAAACTTTAAGGCAGATTTTTTTGTAGGACCAATAAAAAGTATTGCGCTGTCTGTCCTAATGTCCGGTTGAAATATCAAGCTATTTGGCCATAAAAAATTAATTATCTGGTTTTCTGGTCACTTTTACCAATATTTGATGAGGGAGGGAGGCATTTTTATCCCCTTGGTTTTTTTACCCTGGTTAACTGAATAAGAATGACGAGGGTGGCTTAACAAATGATTTTGATATTTAATAAGATATGGCAAACATATACCAAGGCTTGTGTACATGAAATAAACATTTTACAGCACACTGACATTCTCTTGATCAACTGATGGCTTCATAGTGTTTACTTATTGTTAGGGCTGCTTAACAAATTGGGCACTGGCCTTCCCAAATTAAACAAAATTTTGTCACAAACACAGTAGAGTCTAGAAACAAATTTGTGGGGAAAAAAACAACTGAAATACAGCACTTAAGTACTAGACTGGCAAGTCAGATTTCTGAACACAGTAAAGACCTTGGTGCTCAAGTAATGTCATCTGGCTGCAGTTCTTGCAACTCATTTCCACAACAGCATTGATAGAGATTCAAAAGCTAAAAGCTGCCATTTTTACTGTAGATTAGATGTTTGACATGGAACATGCATCCAAAATTCCACAGAAGAACAAAGTCTATAGAACCTGTTCATTCTGAATTAGAATCTTAAATTATAAAACAAGGTTTAATAACACAACACTGCATTAATTTTCTATGGCCTTATTTATCATGTCTGTAACAAATAGATTTTTATATGTATTTTCTTTTGGGAGGTCTTAATTTATTATAACAGCTTGTTGATCTGTGAAACAGTTACTATCAATATACAATAACTGTATACTGAAACAACTTCATTGTAGCAACTCGGCAGACAAACTGAAAATGGAAAATTATGTCTTGTACATCTTTTTATGGTTTCTAGAGGGTCTGACAGAAAATGAATAGGTTCAACAAAAACTATAAAAGTTTAGGTCCCAATATCCTGCAGTACCTTTTTCATTTTTAACTTCTCTGTGAATATTACTCATGTGAACAGATTTCCCCATTGTTAATTCATGTGTAAAAGTAATTGGTCTACAGTAATCCAGTTATCAAAAAAACTTATCACCCATGAAATTTAAAGAGGAATGACTATATATACATGTAACCTGAGCATCAGAATACATGTATGTTGACCCATTCAGTCAGAATTAGCTGCCTTACTGATAGCCTGTCTTTATTTCAGATGTACAGTAGGGATGACTCGGCGATTAATGAGGAGAATCAACAATGATAGCTTGTCTTTATTTCAGATGTACAGTAGGGATGACTCGGCGATTAATGAGGAGAATCGACAAATCAAGTGTGAATCTAGTCCCCCCACTCCCCGATCTCTAAGGCTGGAGCGAGCCGCAGCCACCCACAATGCTTCTGTAGAAGACACTCCAAGGTACTGCCTTCAGCAGGAGTCGCAAGTCATTTTATGCTGTAAAATCATTTTATTGGGTTTTGATTATACATTTTATACCTCCATGAACATGTTTTATTTTCTCAAACTAAGAGAAATTGTCCCCATTTTACCTATCCTCAGCAATATTAAAGAAACATTCTCAGGCATACAATGAAGGATGTACAGCTGTGTTTTGAAATAAATGAGTGCGATGGTACACTTAGATCTGATACCTAATTGTTGTTTTTGTTGTACTATCGTTTAATTTTCCTATCTTGACAATTGCAGTAGAACTGTGATAGACACTACCCAGTCATCACAGAGTCCTTTTAGTACACCCAACAGTAGTCAGGATTCTCTCCACAAAAACCAACAACAACAACAACAGCAGCAGCAGCAGAAGAAGAAAGGCATTAAGAGTTCATTGGGCCGCCTCTTCAGCAAGAAGGAGAAACAGAAAGGCAAAGGTCTTGCTCAGGAGCTGCTTCCATCTGGTGTGTAACTTCTTTGTATAGAATTTTATACATTCATCATAGACGGGTCATATTATGGCATGGTGCTTTGTATAGAACTTTATACATTCATTATAGATGGGTCATATTATGGCATGGTGTTTTGTATAGAACTTTATACATTCATTATAGACAGGTCATATTATGGTATGTTGCTTTGCGTGTTTCCATTTGTCGGCGTCTTGTGTGCTAGATAAAAACAGGACTTATAAGGCTAAGAAAAAGTCGTTATTTACTGTACATTTACTTCATATGAGTGAAATCTTTATTAATTAAATTTTTGAGAAGGTCTTTTTAGAACTAACATTTCATTAATTTAATGCTTTCAAATATTAGAGGAAGGGTTTAAGGAGATATGCTACACCAGAGAAATTTGATGTAGATGAAAAGTGGAGGATATGTACAACAATATTTTGAAGTTGAAAATTTTCAAATTTACTTTATTTTGTCAAAATATACAGTTTTAGTAGAAGGTAATCTGAAAAAAATTTAAAACCCATGCTGGACTCGAACCTGCAACCTACAGTTCAGCAGTCGGTATTCTAACCTACTGAGCTACTCGGCTAGGTATTTAAATGGAAAAGGAAATGTCAAATATTGCTGATTTCGATTTTTTCATCCATGTTTTTAAAGGAAGTCGGCCATTATGACGATGTAGAGTACTACCTTAAAGAAAAAACTTGTTGAATTAGGTATTAAACATATCCATACACTGTAGGAGCAGTTTATCGATTTTGAGTCTACAGGATCTGTCCTCGTTATACATTAAATGTGGCTGGTTATGTGTAGTGGGAATCCTGTAAGTGGTGGCACGAGTACGTGTAAGTGTCATTGCTATTGCAGCCGCAGAAAACCATCCACTGTAACTTCAGACCAAGAATGATTTATTTGGATGTTAATCCTTTCTTTGATTACTACTGTGCTGGATGGGCATATTTTGCAGCATGAGCGTTGCTCATGTTTCATATGATTTGGATTAATATAATGGATGGGCATATTTTGCAGCTTGAGCGTTGTTCTTGTTCAGTATGATTTGAATTAATATGAATAAAGACATCCTGCTGATCATATTGATCATTTTCGTAAAAAAAAATTCCATTAGCTAATGCAGAGAACTTATTCTTGTAACCAACATTCAATCCCATTAGACAGACATTGTTGAGTAGCCTATATGCAAATTCAAATCTGGTTTTTAATGTGAATCATTTAAGTTTTTATTTTTAAAAAGGCATGTTAACAGTACAGTATACAATATGTAAAAGACACATTTGTGGTTTTATCAATTGATGTGGACATAAAATTGCATGGTTTTGCCAACAGATTCAATTTCATTGGTATTTGAATGAAAATTCACTTTGTTAGTCAGTTGATTTTGTAGACTTGCTTACCCATGAAATTAGTGGAAATTTGATTCACAGTATGGAGGTAATTATAGTTTGAGGAGAGACTTGATGTTGTCTCTGTGTTTGACATTGAGTTTGTTTTTCAGGAGGTGGTTTTGCTGACCTGAGTGATGTAGGAGCTGGTGATGCCCTGACTCTAGGGTTAGGACAGTCAGAATATGACAGGAGAAAGAAGAAAAAGTAAGACCCTGAAATTGTTTAAATTCTTGCTATTTCCTTCCTTGCTACGCAAGTATCAGGTTTGAGACAGACACTACCTGTATACATTTTAGATTCAACTTGCACTTTTGAGGTCACCCGAGTCACTCAGGTGACCAATTGCAATTGGTCTGTGTCCATCGTCCGTCATGTGTTATTAACAATTGAACAATTTTAACTTCTTGATACCTGCCATTCCAATTCTTTCCTATTTGATATAAGGCATCTTTGGGACAACGGGAACATAAATTGTAAATTTCAGGACTCCAGCACCCTTGGGCCATTGTGGCGGTACAAAAACTGCCAAAGATTGACAATTTTCAAAAATCTTCTCTAAAACTACATCCAAAAGAAAAACTGAATTCATAGCCATGTAGAGCAAGATGGCCTTTACCAAAATTGTAAATTTTATGATCTGATGCCAGAGTGGGTCCAAACTTGGGATTTATAGTGTTTTTGTGTAAAACATTTAGATAACATCTTCTTTAATACTATTGATACGAAATTGAAAGCAGATAGATATTTAGAAGGAGCAGATAACCCTTTACTAAACTTGTAAATTTTATGATCTAAGAGGTAAGGGTTTGGGTTCCAGGATGGGGCCAAAATTATTATAGTGATTATTGTGTTTATATCATTTGAAAAACTTCCTCTTTAATTCTGCTGATACTGTATAAAAACTAAATGCATATTTAGGAAAAGCAGAGAGAGGTGTCTTTTTGGGGCATTGATGTCTTAAGAACACATATTGTTATATACTGCTGTTGAATACATGTATTAGAATTTAGCTTAGATATACAGAACAGGAAAAATTTTGAAGATTTTGTAGCCTTTGGTGCTAGTGCAAAATTTTAACTAATACTTAGGTGATCAGTAAGGCCTGTTGGCCTCTTGTTCACATGTAGGCCAGGTAAAATTTCTGAGAAAAGTACAGGTACAGGCCCTGACATTCAGTAACCTTGACATTAACTTTATTAGCCCCATCTTTAACTTCATTTTAACCTGATGTAAAATTTCATTAAACCAGGCATAAACTTTATTTAGTCTGAGGCATAAAAGTGACATTTTCAGTGAATGATGGCCTATGGATGTTTACATCGTGATGTATGCATCAGCATACCAGATTCAGAACTGTTGTATGTTGCTTTGTTACAGACATGAGTTATTGGAGGAAGCCATGAAAGCTGGAACACCGTTTGCTCTCTGGAATGGGCCCACTGTGGTAGCCTGGCTAGAGGTCAGGAAAATTGCATTGTTATGAGATAACTAAGCATATGTACTAAAGATTGGTAAAAATCCTATTCAGCTACACTCTTGATGTCTTTGACAGGCTAATTGAATATTATCTACAGCTTTGATTTTGCTCATCGTTATTTTTGACTATTTGAAATAAAATCCAATTTTCTCTTTTGAAATTTACATTTTTCTCTCCTCTGTCATTAAAACCTTTAGATGTTGAGATCAAGTTATTCTCAGTAAAGAGTTGATTTGATGACTTTTTTCTTGCCATCGAAACAGCAAAAGTAAATCTGTGAAAATAAACCATATAAAGTAGTTTTGAGATAAAGCTACTTTGTTTCTTTTCTAGTCTACATTGTGAACTTTATGATATTTTTTGTACAGCTTTGGGTTGGAATGCCTGCATGGTATGTGGCAGCATGTAGAGCCAATGTCAAAAGTGGTGCAATAATGTCTGCGCTCTCTGACCAAGAAATTCAGAGGGAGATTGGAATCAGCAATCCTCTCCACCGTCTCAAGTTGCGCCTAGCCATCCAGGAGATGGTCAGTTTGACCAGCCCCTCAGCTCCCAAAACTTCCAGTTCTGTAAGTATTAGGTTGAGAGAAAAAAAGTAAAGTATTTGTAAAACACATCCTTTGAAAACAAATAGTATGTTATATGACTTGTAAATGGTTTGATATTTCTAAGTTGCAAGGATTAGAATTTGATGTATTTTGTGTAAGGCAGGTCTAGGATTTCATTGCTCTATTTAAAAGGAGTGAAAGAAGTTTTAGGTCACCTAAGTCACTCAGGTGACCTATTGCCGTTGGTCTTCATCCGTCGTAGTCCATTTACAATTTCACATTTTTGACTTTTTGAAAATTACAAGACCAATTGTTACCATTTTTAGGTCACCTGAGCCGAGTGAGCTTTTTGGATAAAAATTTGTCTGTCGGTGTCGTCGTAAACTTTTCACATTTTCATCTTCTTCTCCAGAACCACTTGGCCAATTTCAACCAAACTTGGCACAAAGCATCCTTGGGTGAAGGGCTTTCAAGTTTGTTCAAATGAAGGGCCATGTCCCCTTCAAAGGGTGAATAATCACAAAATGCAAAAATAGGATGGGGTCATTTAAAAATCTTCTCAAGAACCACTGGGCCAGAAGAGCTGAAATTTACATGAAAGCTTCCTGACATATTGCAGATTCAAGTTGGTAAAAATCATGGCCCCCAGGTTAGGTTGGGGCTACAATAGGGACCAAAGTTTTACATGCGAATATATATGGAAAATCTTTAGATATGGGCCAAGGTGACTCAGGTGAGTGATGTGGCCCATGGGGCTCTTGTTGTTGAGAAGCATCTCTAGGATAAGAGGAATATAAATTGTGAAATTTATTACCTTACCACACCCTGGGGCCTTATGGGCGGAGCTAAATATGCTTTAAAAAAGGTCATAGAGTTTATAATGCTTAGTGATTGGGATGGGACTATTGCCCCACGGTTCAAATTTTCAATGGGCCATTTTCAAATTTAATGGGCCATCAACATATTTTGAAGGGCAATTTTCAATCAATAACAAATGTGCAGTGGAACATTATTTTTTTTAATGAAATGTGAACTATAACTATGATCTTTTCCACTGCTCTTGAAAATGTTTCTCCTTAGTTTCATTAAATTTTTCCCCTTCTCAATGGTATCATTGCTTTTATCAGCATTGGTATTTGACAACGATCTCTCGTTGTTATTTTCATCGTTTGTTTTTTTTTTACTTTCTGTCATTTCTATATCTGTCCTTGGTCTTCAGAAGCTTAAACGCTAAAGTAAAGATGAGTAGATGAGCGCGTGGTGTAAGAGGAAACAGTTCATTTTTTATCTATTTTAATTTGCATTGCTTCAACCAATGAGATTTGGTGTATCAGAGTACATAGGAATTAAAAATGAAAGTACAAAAAATAAGTAAGTCCTACTCAATTCACTTCCAGAGAAAAAATGTAACTTACAATCGATGATGAATGCGCACTTTGGCGCATAGATTAGATAATCTAATGCGCCAATTTTCATCTGAATGGGACTAGGGCACAGGGCCTTCCCAATCACTGAATGCTTAAATGCTTCAAATGTCACCTTTTCTTCTATTGTAATTAAATGGGAATTGTATGCATACTTGGAAAGATCATAAAGCTGTGCACAAGATTCCAAAATGAGGCTTCCATGCAAATATGAGACTCCCTGACAGGTCTGTTTATGGGCTATGGTATTTAGGTGACCGTTAAAGCCTTTTGTATGTACATGTATATGTTTGGAGTGTTCATGTCCTGAATGGTGGTCTATAAGTATACATCTGACATGATATACACTGTACTTCATTTATTGTGCAAAACTATACCACAGTTTGCTTGTTTTAGACTCTGGCGTTTGGAGACATGAACCACGAGTGGATAGGAAATGAGTGGCTGCCAACTATAGGATTGCCTCAGTACCGCAGTCACTTCATGGAATGTCTCGTCGATGCAAGGATGCTGGATCATCTGACCAAAAAAGATCTGAGGGGACAGTTAAAGATGGTGGATAGCTTTCATAGGTGAAAAACATTTTTTAAAAGAGCTTTTTACCTGTGAAACATTTTGTTAATTCCTGGAGGGTGTCACTAATGCATTGATCAGAAATTGGAATGTGTATCTAAATGAAAGACTTTGGGATCAACGAAAAATAAAGCTTTCTTTTTTACTGACATTGGTTTTTTGTTTTTTTTTCAGAACAAGTTTACAGTATGCCATAAATTGTCTAAAACGTGTCAATTATGATAAGAAAGAATTGGAGAGAAGACGAGAGGAGAGTTCTTCAGAAATTAAGGGTAAGTGATTTAGTGTATCACGCCCACATTGTAATGTAAACCAACATAACACTTGTGTTAATTTGAAAAAAGCCAAGTCAAAGGAACTCTTAAGATACATAATTGATTAAAAGGAAGTGACTCTTTTGCAACTTCAAATATTCGCAAGAGGAGGCATGGTGGGTTTCCTTACAGAAGTGTTGGGGGTATAGTGGTGGGTTTCCTTACAGAAGTGTTGGGGGTATAGTGGTGGGTTTCCTTACAGAAGTGTTGGGGGTATAGTGGTGGGTTTCCTTACAGAAGTGTTGGGGGTATATTTTTGTGTATGAATAAAAGTTGTACTTAGTATGCATGTAATATTCTTTACATTACGTGCTTCATTTTTATATCTGCTTTCTTTATCATACGCCCATCTTTTGATGGCCCATATTATAGTTAGGCTTTCTTTATCATATGCCCATCTTTTGGTGGCCCATATTATAGTTAGGCTTTCTTTATCATACGCCCATCTTTTGATGGCCCATATTATAGTTAGGCTTTCTTTATCATACGCCCATCTTTTGATGGCCCATATTATAGTTAGGCTTTCTTTATCATACGCCCGTCTTTTGATGGCCCATATTATAGTTAGGCTTTCTTTATCATACGCCCGTCTTTTGATGGCCCGTATTATAGTTAGGCTTTCTTTGACGTCTGTTAGCTTCTTCGTGTTCGGGTCATATCTTTCACACTGCTAGGACTAATAAACTTAAGTCATCTGATGCATCTTGGGGTAGGATTTTTTTTTTATACATTCTGTCGAGAACATTTTAGTCATGTTAAGATGTCTACAGCTGTAGGTGAAGTATTACAAAAAGACCTATGTTTAATTATCAGGGCTGAGGAGGGAAGATTTTATAACATGCCAATGCCTGCTGCAATACAAGACCTCTGTTTTTAAGGTCATATTTGAAAGACTCATGATTCTCACTTCTAAATGCTAGGCATTTGGCGAAGGAGCAATCACTACCTATTTTAATGTCTTAGGTTTGACGCAGCCATGGCATGAGTGGGGCTCATACTTGCAACCTCCTGCATCTTAGGGCAAAAGTGTGTTGCAGCCCAAAAGTAGGTCATTGTGGCCACGTTTTGGAATTTTATGGCTACATTTTTAAGTAATGTCAGGATCATATCTTGCACACTGTGAGGCCTAGGACCATCAAACTTTGTCAGTTGATGCATTTTGAAACCGAAGATTTGTCATGACCCAAAGTAGGTCACTGGTTTCCGTCTGGCATTTTATGGCTATATATACTCAAGTTGTGTCAGGATCATATCTTGTACACTGTGAGGCCTAGAACCATCAAACTTGGTTAGGGGGAGGGAGAGGTGTGTGGTGAACCAAAAGTAGGTCACTGTGGCCTCATTCTTTAATTTTGTGGTTATATATTCGAGTCATGTCTGGACTGGATTTTATCTTGACATTGTGACGTCTAGAACTGTCAAACTTAGTCAGTTGATGCATTTTAAGGAGGGGGGAGTGTTGTGACACAAAAAGTAGGTCAATATGACCTTATTTTGGAATTTTATGGCCATGCATAGTCTAAGTATGTCTGGATTATATCACACCTAGCTCCATCAACCCTTGTCATCTTATGGATCTTAGATTATGCAAACATAGATATTCAGATTGGCATATCATGTACCCTAGCAATGCACTTTATTCATTGAATGTCTGCAAGAATCCTTAAGGTAGACATAATAATTTTTAATGCTAACTTTGGTCTTTATTTCAGATGTGCTGGTGTGGTCTAATGAGAGACTTCTCAAATGGGTCCAATCAATAGGTTTACGGGAATATGCAAATAATCTGATAGAATCTGGGGTTCATGGTGCTCTAATTGCCTTAGATGAAAGCTTTGATGCCAACAGTTTGGCACTAGCTTTACAGATTCCAAATCAAAGCTCACAGGTTAGTAACAGAATAGAAAGTAGGTTGTTGTTGATGATGATGATGGTCCGTAGATGCCACTTGTCCCTTATTGATAATTTTGTTGGCTTCTTAATTACGTAATGTTTTAATGCCACACTGTCCAAAAGTATTCACACAATAGATGAAATGATCTTCTGCAGATGATATTAATGTACATGTACACTTTTAAAATTTGATCTAGCAGAATGGTGATACAAATCAGAAAATTCAGTAACATGTGTATCATAATGTGTTGTATGAATTCAAAATAAAAGTATAAAACACATTTTTATCTAGGCACGCCAAGTTTTAGAGCGCGAGTTTGGGAATATGTTGGTGATGGGAACAGACAGACGTCTGGACGAGGTAGGTCAGTCATTATATTACAATTAGATTTGTCTCCCTGTGTGGCATCTGATTGGATCCCTATCACCTTTGACCCTGATGTTTATGTCCAATCATTCTCTATTGTAATGGTGAGTGAAACATTTCGAGGCATGGAAGTTTATACAGAATTGCAAGCAATTTGAAGTAAACACTATATCTGACATTTATTTTGTGAATGTTGAGAAGAAATTTCTGTGTATGATTTGAAATCTGATGATTTTTTTTCCCCTTTCGAAATTGAATGTTAGTAATAATGTTGTTAATTTGTTTGTTTTTTAATGATTTTAGCTGTATACCAACATGGTGATGTCAATGAATGATAATAATGAATAATTTATATTAGCTCTATTCCATGATATTCAAAGATTCTGAAATGAGTTTGTGAATACAGTGCTAGACTTTATTTTGTAAGAATCTTTCAGTTTTCTGTTGTTTACAGCATGATTTGGAGAAATGCTGCATGAATTTATTATTTATTTATTTTTTTATGTAGCATCAAATTTGATGTGAAATCAGTTTGCTTTGTTTGAATTTTCCTTGAGTTTGTTGCCCATCAAATAAAATGTGTCTAATCATGATGACTGACAAAACTTGACCACGGGGAGGAGTGTAGAGTATGGGTAACAGACACCTGTCTTCTTGCTAGTTCAATGCTAATGTTGCCGCTGAATTTGAATTTTCAGAAGAAAAAAAGGAAGGGATTAGTATCTTTCCTAGGTGAGACATATTAACAGCTTTCACGCCATAACACCTGATGCATTTTGGATTGGCCTAATTTGGGACATATCAGACCTTTTGATATATGCTTTACTTCATTACTTTTATCATATCACTTTTTTTTAACATATAACCAGAGATCTCATAAAACGAAATCACGTTTTGTTTGACACTGATAATTTGAATGAATTCGGGGGTTTGAGGCCATACAGTTTTTAAACACTGCTATTTTATTGGTAACACATTTGATTTCAATCTTTAGTACTGGGAGAGCACATTGTATTTTGGAATCTAACACAATTATTTTTCTGCCTTTTAGAAAGAGCTTTCTGTATCTTTAAATAGTATTAAAATAGGTCAGCTGAAATTTAATTCATTTGTTACAAATCAACAAATTCTCTATAGAAGAAGTAACATGAAATTTAAAACAACGTATCATACTGCCTCTGATATCGTGGAGAGCCTACTCAATAGTTCACTCGGTCGATTTGTTTTCATTGTTACACCATCTATCAACAAAACATACTGCATGAAACAGCTTTGTAGGCTAAAACAGACAAGTAGTCCAGTGTATCTTTATACAAATACGATTCTGATTAAGATCTCTGATGTATACTTTATACTGGGAAATCTTTACCCCATTTCATTTTCACCCAATGCGCCCTTATCCAAAATGGGCAAAATTAAGATTAACGGTAGGTGAATTTAGATTTACTCATTACTCTAAAGTAGCATAAAATTCCTTTGGACAAATTTTAAATTGGGTAAATTTGCTTTTCATTGTATCTGGGTGAAATTAACATGGGAGGAAATTTCCCTGTATGCATGGATATGATATTAGTTAGACGGATATACAGATACAGTGTATATGTTCTGAAATAGCAAGAACTTTTATTTCAAAATGATGATTTTTATGGGCTTCTAAAATTTAATGTTGCCTTATTTCAAACTCATTTGTTTTATTTGTAATTTTGGGGCATTAAGGTTTTCATTGCCATGTCCATCAATATCTCATTTCAGGGATTTATTATTGGTTGTGGTTTGCTATGATATTTACATAGCATAAATAAATTTGTGTTGTAAGTTTTGTATACAAAGCTATATTAAAATTAAACAATATGTGCCTACATGTATGTATTGACTCCAGAATGGGATAAACTGAGAACAGGTGCACTAAGATATTAACTGCTTGAATCTTTTCATCTAGATTTTTCTTTACTAGAATTAGATTTCTTTCTTCAAATTATTTTGTTGATCAGTAGAAGCATAATATGAAATATTATTGAAGTAATGTTTGACAACTTCATTCAGGCACTTGCATGTACATGTACCTGACAAAAAATTCTATTTTTCAGGGTGAGGGAGGGAAATTGAGACGAGCTCCATCATGGAGGAAGAAGTTCAGGACCAAGGACAGAAGTCGTGAAAGCGGGGACGAGGGGGAACCCAGTGGTACTGAGGGTCAGCCCCAGCAATCCCCCCAGCATGTCCGCAGGCAGGGAGGGGCAGACAACTCCATGCATCGCCGAACCACCGAACACATGATGAACTATTAATGATTTATACATTTTACTCTAGGTTGTAACAAATTATAATAGCATCTCACTGTACAAACCACAAATCTGTATGTACATGTATGAACAATTTAGGGAATTGTTCAAAGAAAAAGTGGGTGATGAGTACTCTGTTCCCCGTTTTTTTCTGGTGTGGACAGGGTGTGTAGGATGCACATTTGTATCTGATGTTCAGATAGCAAGGCATTGTTGTCATCCCTGGACTTAGAATGTATTGAATCAAACCGTTTAATATTACAAAACCATAAGTCACAGAGTGGTAGATTCATTGATTTTACAGAGTATTTGGTAGATTTATACCAGTTTTTCATGTAATGTACAGAATATATTTACCTGTGACAATTCATTTCCATCATCCACGGCTGATTACCCCTCATACAATTTTTAATGGCATTTACTTTACCGAGACCAAAAGTGTGTTAGAATCCTCTAGGTGTCACTGTGTGTGTGCGTATCATCGGTGTTATATGCTGTAATTAATGCATGAGCAAGGAAAACCAAGATCTGTATTACTTCCTGTCCAAGTTCTAAGGGAAACAACTCTTACCCCCTCATGAAAAGTTACCTCAGTCTTGATTGGCATAATATAAATAATGAAAAATGTGAAAATTGTATAAGATATAAGCATTTATATATATATAACAACCAGTAGTATTGTAACTAATTGATATGGACTTTACATTTTTTTTACAACTTATATTATCACAATTAATACTTTTTCTTGAAATATTGACAAGAGACTAAATGATACATACATATGTACATGTGAATGTATATTGGCCTTTTTAAAATGTTAGAGACACACCTGAATGATTTGGAAGCAATGATGTTTTCTTTGCAAAAACAAAATATTTAACAATATAAAACAAATTTCTTTTTCCTCTATATCTTTCTACCTGAAGTTTTTGATTGAAAAACACTGAAATCTGAAAATTGTGTAGAGAAATCTATAAACCGAGATAAAATATTGTTAAATACAACAGAAATGAAGTAGTGAAATGATTAATAGCAAATTAGCTTTTTAGGCTATGAGTGATAGGCATTCAAATCAAGTTAATGATCTTATAATTTACCGTGTTAAAAATCAGGAAAAGTCACCCAGGTTTGTGTTTAAAACAATTTTGAAGTAAGGATTGCAAAGACACTGCTATTTCTGTTGAAATCCAGAAGTACTGTGGCAAATTTCTTACTTAAGGAGAAGTTTAGATATACTCGAAATGTATACATTCTTTGAAGAGAATGTATATTGTTCACTTTATCTATACAGAATATGAAAATTAAATGTATGTAGATAGTGAAGGTAGATTTTTAAGATAATATATAATTCTTATGTAATGTGTATAAAAGATTTTTTTTAAAAATAGACAATTCAAGCTCATCTAACCAGTAGTGCTCGATAACAAAGACCAGCATTATCTTCCGTTCATAATATTATCATGTATTATAAAATAGGTACATCAACTTTGAATTTTTAGAGGAAATTTATAAACCAAGTAAAAATTCACATGTTGGTTATCTATGCAAACATATTCAGTATATCATAATTATCATTTGTTGTGAATTTTCGGTAGGGTGATTAAAGTCATCTTTTAAGTACATTCCTTTTGTGCAAGGAAAAAACCTACCTTATGAATTCTCAATGGTACACATGTATAGAACAAAGAAACTGCAACAGGACTGGGTTTTTTTGTTGTATGGTTTGTGAACTGGGTTTTATGGAAATATGTCGACACTGCAGAAATCTAAAATATGCTAGGTTGACTTTGTAGGTTGTGATACTACTAGAATGGCAGGAGTGCTGTATTATCTAAGACTGGAATTCCTATTCATTTTCAGAGAGAAAGCTACTTGTATATTCCATCTCCCAGAGGTTGTGGCAGCTTATAGTGTTTTAGTTAAGCATGTAAAGCTTTGCATTGATGTTATTGAAGAAGTTAGGATTTTTTTTTTTTATTTGTTTGATACTCGAGTAAAACAAAAACACAATAACAACAAAAACATTAAAAAAACACCAACAACACTCCTATACATTATGGGGAGATAATGGAGAAATTCTCTCCTCTTTTTCATATAACTTGACTGTGGTTTTTGAAATTTTACAACACATATGATGTATATTACGTAACTTGTAGGAGACTGAAATAGAAATGAAATGTGTTGTGTTAGTTTTATAGAAGAAATTTTATTATCATTGTAAAGGTTACAGTGAGTAGGAATGAGATATCATCACAAAAAGATGATATGCAATACTTGTGCATCAGATCTTACATGAACTTGGCTCTGTTACTTTGTTGGTTTCTTGAAGAGTTTTCAAGAATGATGTGTTCATTCATCAATCTCTGTTTAGAAAAAAGCTGTGAACTCCCTTTTTTCTTAGTTCTTCACATAACTGCCTTTATTTATGTTTTGCTGGAATCATTTACATTTTCCTAATTTTGTGGGATCAAATATCAATTAGTTTTCCTATCCATTTCATTAAAAGTTCCCTAGTATCTTTTCATGAGAGAATATTAAGAGAAGAAACAAAAGATTGAATAATACTGTAAAATCACCAGTTTTTGTGGAGGCTTACTTTTCATTCTTTTTGTAATTTGGACATGCCCACAAATTTAAATCTTGACCCTCTGTCTATGCTTTTCTCCAACCACAAAAGTCGGAACACCACCAAAATAACTGATTCTACTGTAGAGGACCTTTTTTGTTATCTCCTAATATTGAGCCATACTCTAGCAGACCTCTGTAGGAGAAGTTTGAGTGGCCAGCTTTTCTGTGTACAGTTGGTGGATGTGTGTGTTATAACTGGACTGCTTCACAAATCTGTAACTCTGTTATAAGTGTATTTATTTCTCCATCTGTATAAATGCGATTTGTGATATTTGATACTTATGATACTGTGTATGGCATAGAATGTTTTTATGCAAATACAGCATCAAAACACCAAGTCTTGTTCTTTTTCTACTCAGGGAAGCTAGTTGTGAAGGAAGACCAGCTCACCTAGCCATGAGAACACGACTCCGATATAAACTTCATTTTTTAATCATCTATAAGATGTTTGTTAGTCCCCTACTGGTTTGTAAAACTAAAGAGGTCTATAGGTTTCTTCTCTGTCTGACTGTCCCATTGGTTTTCCAGACTTTTTTCCATTATGCTTGTGAAGATTCCTTTGAAACTTGCAGTGTACTTCAAGAGTGGCAAACTACAGATCAAGACGCAATGAACTTGTGGATTGTCCATGCTGACAATTCGTGTAGATCTACCTGTATTACTTCGGCAATTTTCTATTTATTCCTTCTTTATAAGCTGTCTTACTGTTATGCCATGGGGGGGGGGGGGTAATTTATGCCTATTAACAACACCCTTTGGGAGATTGGGTAAGCGGGGGGTATTCTTAGTGAGCATTGCTCACAGTACCTCTTGTTTGAATATGTTCACATGTTGTCATATTATACTGGGAGGCGCAAGAAAATTGTCACCTACGAAAAGTGCAAGAGGATGAGTTAAATGCAGTCAGAACTATACCCATGTAAAACTACATAAAGCCCTACATCAATGTATTTAGAATTCCCGTGTTTTCAAAGGACTTTAACATGTTCATTATACCTTTGATTTCGCCCTGACAAGCCACGTGGCATGGACTGGCTTCAGGACAGGAAGTTTGAGAGATGCGGAAGACACAATGTTGCCAGCTTTCTGAGAATGAATTAAAGCAGCATACCAAACTTGGAATTCCTTTTTCAATGCACCCTCACATTCTTTGTTTGCATTATACTACATTGTAGTACATACTAGTATCCGAGTTAGAAATCGATCAGAAGCTATTGAGAGTATAAGCAAGACTGACCATGGATCAAACCGCAAATTCTGTGCCAAATATATTTTGCAACAAATTGCAGGTGCACTAAAATTTGCACCAATGCCTTGGCACTTGCGTTTGTGCCAAAATATGTATGTGCAAACTTTCTTGTTTTACAGTATACTTTTTAGCTTGCCTAAGCTGAAAGCTCAAGTGAGCTTTTCTGATCGCCTCTTGTCCGTGTCTGTAAACTTTTTACTTTTTCGACTTCTCCAAAACCACTGGGCCAATTATAACCAAACTTTGCCAAAAGCATTTTTGGGTGAAGGGCTTTCATTTTGTTCAAATGAAGGGCCATGCCCCCTTCAAAGGGGAGATAATCCCCAAAATAGGGTGGGGTCATTTAAAAATCTGCTGGGCCAGAAGAGCTGAAATTTACATGAAAGCTTCCTGACATAGTGCAGATTCAAGTTTGTTAAAATCATGGCCCCCTTTTACATCTTTTTTATTTTAAAGGAAGTGCATAGTTTTAATGAGCATGGACAACTACCATACTTGTGACCCCTTGATCAAGGGTTCAGGCCGTATTAAGTAGGGTGAGCTCCATGGTACATTATAATACTGACAATTCTTGTTGAATATCATCTACAGGTCTTCTCCTGAATGTCTTTCTAAACAGACCTGTGTGCATACTTATAAACCCTGCAAATGAAATTGGCCATGTCCACCTTTCCATTCCACTTGTGTCTAGGCCATAACTTGTAATGAAAAAATAAACTCATCTGAAATTCTGCTTATAATCAGACAATATGTTATAACCTTGAGCCAAGGTCTAACGTTGAAAGTATTTGTTCAGATCACAATTTTGAAATGGAGAATTTTACTTTAGTTGGCATGAGGGTTGCTTGTTATAAGAAAATATGCATTACCTTTAGTCACCTCACCTGGATTGGTTTCACCTCCGGACACACCGCAGCAATTCAGCTAAAGGCTAGATGTCATGGTCATCTTAAACGATAAAAGACGAACAACAACACACTCTATAGGCCATATTCTTGGTTCAATTGATTTGATACTTTGCATGTAACTTTGTTATCTGGAGAGGAAGAACCCTACTGATTTGGGGTAAAAAGATCAATATCACTACACTATCTTATTAAAATCACTAGTTACACTGGAGAAGGATCTGACAGCATTGCGTTTGAGGTCATGTTATTGACTCCAGTCTCATGAATAATTCAATAAATATTCGACCAATAACAATAGCGTGACAAAGAATCAAGGACCAATCAGGAATCGTTAAAAACTGAGGCCTATTCGGATTGTAAGTTTACAAAAAAATGGCATCGATCCATCCCTTTCAAAAGTGGCATCGAAACAAAAAGTTTAAACGAATTCCAAATATCGGCATTAAAGAACCACAACTTGGATGTTATATACATCTATTATCATTATATATTTTCTGTGGCATTCTACCATCGCTTATGGCGTCCACTATCTCCTTTCATTATTTTTCCGTGCTTCTCAGTAATTCGTTGACATGCGTATGATAATTAACAAGTGTCCGATATAACAGCAAAACTTTCATGTTACCGAAAGCCGTCATTTGATTGGTTAAGTACTAAAGGTGAAATGATATGACCTCAAACGCGATGCGGTCAGATCCTTTTTCAGTGTAACGGTTAGAGAAGATCTTATTTTGAGGTCTGACTTGTTAGGCCGTTTTTGGCACACTGATTTTGACTACGAATAACTCCCGTTTACCTGATCAGGATATAGGGCTCACGGTGGGTGTGACCGGTCGACAGGGGATGCTTACTCCTCCTAGGCACCTGATCCCACCTCTGGTGTGTCCAGGGGTCCGTGTTTGCCCAACTATCTATTTTGTATTGCTTATAGGAGTTATGAGATTGATCACTATTCGTTATCAACCATCGAGCTAAATGTATCTCTGCTGGTGGACAGTCTGTCCCCGAGGATACTTGTCGTTCGACATATGTTCCTTCATGAATATACACAATAACGAAACAATACTGGCTGACACGTCGCCCAGTATAAAAAGGTGTCGCTCTGTGGAGTCTATAAGGGACACAGGCTCCTACAGATCGGTTGGTGTCCCTTGGATTATCCCACGAGATATAAAAAATTTGTCTTATGTACAGTCGTCAAATTGTCAGCTTTGGTACGGAAACCAAAATTCCTATATCAAAATTAAAGACTGTTATGTTCCATTAAGAGATATATTTGATGGTACTGACTAAAACTCGGTCCCGCCTTCGGTCTCGGTCCCGTGACTAAAACACGGTCTTCGGTCCCGGTCCCATTTTTTTTATTCGATAAAAGCAGAATATTTCAGCCCCAATTTCTCGTTAATTTAGATATGACATATCATGCCTGCATTTTGATAGTTGATTGATAATATTATTGTCGTATTTCGTAAAATAATATGTGAAAACTCCGGGACCGGTGTGACCGAGAAGTAAAAACAGTGCTAAAAGCCGGTCCCGGTCTCGATATTTTTTATTTTTCCTAAATAGCCGCTTGAATCTAAAAGATAAGAGTGTTATATTCAATGACATTCCTTTGTATGCACATGTATGTTTCTGATTTATTGTGTGTTTGTGTTTTATTCAATTTTCCTTTTAATGTCAAAATCGAACTCAGCTACGTGACTTTTTTTCTCCCAAATGAACTCGTTACATTACATTTTCATAAAAAGATAAGGATGTAGAAGAGAAATAATATATATGTACTTATCCTAGTGTATTTGTTTGTAGTTTACTGCTGGATGTAGTTTTTACAAAATTAATTCTCTCGCTCGCTCGCTCTCTCTCTCATTTACGAGTGTATCGTGGGAATCGCATTAATTTGTATAAATTATTATGTTATATTAGTTGTTTTAATCAGGGAAGAAAAGCCTCTATGTAAATATTAGAATAATACAAAGTTTAGTGCAGTGCAAAATATGAGTCCAGAATGTACGATGTATGAAGTACTTTAAAAATTATGTTCATTAGTGAAATGGGAAAAAACCCAAAACAAATCTTGTCCTTAAATTTTATTATAATTTTTGAAACATGATGAATAATTGTTGTTGATAGCGAAACAAAATTAATGTGCACTCTTGTCAACAACCCCCTCCCCACGCCCCTTTCCAGAAAGATTCTGAATACAAGAATGGTGCTTTTGAAAAGCAAATGTTATATCCCCGTAATCGGATATTCGGGGCGTATTTATATAGTTTTTGGTCCTTTTCAGGTCCCATGTGCTCGATTTCAAAATGTTCTGCAAAAAATTGTAAAACTTGTGATATGCTGATCACTAGAAATTCATTTAATAGTGATCTATCTCACTGTACGTAGTTTCTGTACCAAAACGTTTGATAATTTGACTTGTAAATCTTCTAACGTTGTCTACGCTATTGAGTGTAACCGGTGTGGCTTAATTTATGTGCGGTTCACTTAATAAAAGAATACCGGGGCACATATTTCAAATAAATAATGGTGGTAACCAACTTCTTTACAAGCATTTTAATGCACCGGACCACTTCATCTTGTCCATGAGGGTAAGGATTTTGGGGGGGAAAATTATCACCACACAAACAATCCAACATTAAGTATACCCCTTTTCGTAGACAATGAGAAGATCACTGGATCAGGACACTAGGCACTGCATTTCCATATGGATGCAATGATAATGTATATGATATGGGAAATTTGACTAGTCTAGTCCACAAGGAAACATGTGGCTTCATTTATGTGGGAGAAACTAAGGGTTCACTTAATAAAAGAATATCGGGGCACAAATTTCAATAATTAATGGTGGTTGCCAACTTCTTTACAAGCATTTTAATGCACCGGACCACTCCATCTTGTCCATGAGGGTAAGGGTTTTTTGGGGGAAATTACCATCACACAAACAATCCAACATTAAGTACCCCTTTTCGTAGACAACGAGAAGATCGCTGGATCAGGACTCTAGGCACTGCATTTCCATATGGATGCAATGATAATGTATATGATGTGGGAAATTTGATAAGTCCACAAGGAAATAACGTGAATGTAATGGGACTCTTTCCCAGTATTCAAAGACGGAAACGCAGTCATTGACATCGTTCATATAAAAGGCCAAGTATAAATGATGTCACGTTTGATTCACTTTTGCCTTACGTCAACAGACAATTAAGTCCACATCATATTCGTCGCCAGGGGATGCTGACTCCTCCTAGGCACCTGATCTCCCATCTATGGACACCTGATCCCACCCCTGGGCACCTGATCCCACCTCTGGTATATCCAGTGGTCTGTGTGTTTGCCAAACTATCTACTTTGTATTGCTTATAGGGGTTATGAGATTGATCACTGTTCGTTATCTTCACCTTTCATTCGTACAAAGCTTTACTTTGTTTCATTGAGAGTTTTATATACGTTATTTGAAGAAGCCACAGCTAGTCTATACTTGGCTTTTTCAACACCTGAATATAGACTGAACTCACTGAACTCTATGATTATGGATGTTGCCAATCACAGGCTCTTTAAATAAACCAGCACGGATCGTGGATGATATTCCTTCCAACCCATGCCGCCAGCTCCTTAAGCTCAAAACAAACAAAGGAATGAATGCCGTCAACATGAGCAACATTCTTCGTCATAAAAGGGTTCAGTCATGTATTCCAACTTATTTCAAGTTCAAGGCTATACCCTGTATTTCCTACAGCTATACTTCTACTATTGCATCCAAACTTTTTAATTATAAACAAACGTTGCAGTGCCTAGTTATAGCATCTTATACTTAATCCACCAACGAGTTTTTGTTCTTCATCTTCTTTCAACTATAGTCCAGCTGGACATGTCATTACTGGTGATGTTGATATAGTTGAAAATGAGGACCTCAAATCACTTATTCTAAAGGGTCCTAAATACAGAGAATCTCGGTCTTTCAATTGGCGACAGAACTTCATCTCAATTATGAATTCTGTCGACGATTATGCCAGACGATGGGCTAAATATGAAAAAGAAGAACTTGATACATTGTCAGAATGGGTTAAAGGCATAAGAGGAATATTAAAATCCCACATTACACATATCAAAACAAAAGTACGTACCATCTATCCTTCTGTGTTTAGAAAACCAGAAGTGATAAAAGAATTAGATAGGTTACATGAGGAATATGTTTTGAATTCCTCAAAACCATGCTTCAGTGATAGACACATTAAATATCCCAGTCAATGGGTCGAATGAATATGAGTTGTACCTATACTGGATTCCTAGACTATATAAAAACCCTTACAAACCCATACATTGCTGGATCTAGTAAGTGCTCTACCAAGCCCCTATCTTTGCTCCTCACGAAAATATTAACAGCTGTGAGGGAGAAACTTCAAACTTACTGTGCGACTACATATGCCAGAATCAAATGTGAATTCTAAAAAATTTTAAAGAACTTTAAGTAAACTTTAAATCGTAAAACTTTCCCCAAATCAATAACATCAAAACCTGACCTTTCAACACTTTACACGACCATTCCACACGACAAATTAAAGACTAGACTTTTTGACATCATAGCCAGTTGCTTCTTCAACAACAAAAAAAATGGAAAACGGAAATATTCATATCTAGTGATCAGTCATCCATAAAATTACGTTGTTACTAGTAAACACAACTCTGATACTCTGAAGTTGAAGTAAAAAATATGCTAGAGTTCCTCATTGACAATATGTTCGTGGTCTTTGGTGATCAGGTCTTCCAACAGTCTGTTGGAATTCCCATAAGCATGAATTGTGCTTCTTTGCTAGCTTACCTGTTTCTATATTCATATGAAGCAGAATTTATTCAAAAACTTCTACGTGAGAAGAAAAAATCTCTTGCTGTGGCCTTCAATTCGACTTTTAGATATATCGATGACGTTTTGTCTATTAACAATGATAACTTTCATTCATGTGTCGATTCGATATATCCTCGTGAGCTCGAAATAAAAGACACCACAGAGTCGTCCACTTCTGCTTCATACTTAAATATTTTATTGAAAGTAGACATTAATGGCAAACTGACAACTCAACTGTATGACAAACGGGATGATTTCAGCTTCTCCATCGTCAACTTCCCATATTTATGTAGCAATATTCCACTATCACCTGCATATGGTGCTTATATCTCTCAACTGATTTGATACGCAAGAGCTTGTTCTGCGTATGGTCAGTTTTTAAATCGAGGCAAGCTACTGACAAACAAGTTGATGGTACAGGGGTTTCAACAGTCTCGATTGAAGTCAGCATTTCGCAGATTTTATGGTCGTTATAACGATCTAGTTCGTCAATACAACCTACCATTGGGTCAAATGCTGTCTGACGTGTTTCATACCTATTGTTAGGCCGTTTTTGGCACACTGATTTTGACTACGGATAACTCCGTTTACCTGCTCAGGATATAGGGCTCACGGCGGGTGTGACCGGTCGACAGGGGATGCTTACTCCTCCTAGGCACCTGATCCCATATCTATTTTGTATTGCTTATATGAGTTATGAGATTGATCACTGTTCGTTATCTTCACCTTTTATTCAATGTATAGCAATTTTGCATGATTTAAATCAAAATAAATGTTCATCATTAAATAATGAAAGAAAAGTAGATCAAATTGATACGACTGTTGAATAATTAGAAACTGACATCTTTCTGCTCTTTGTAAAATAACGAAATGTAATTTTCTAAAAATGTGTGTGGTAAATGATTAATTTTATTTCATATTTTCATTAAGAGAAAGTGTATGTAACTTTGAGATTTGTATGAAAATATAATTTCTTTTAAAATTATTTTAATAAAGCATGCTCTTTCCATAGCCTTCAGTGTAAAATTCTAGGTGAAATAAATCAAGCAGTAAACAAAATTTTGAAAGTTCCTACGGTGGATTATTTTTATTTGATGAACCCTTCCAAATGATATCATGGTTACAGAACTCCCATCATCCATTTACTAGATTTGAAATTTGGTTGGTATACATTGAATACCTTAATTCGACTGGGTCACTGAAGAAGATCGTTGCGAGGGGATATGCCCCTCCTTTTGCGAAGCTCTTCTTAAGTCTCACAGAATTTTGGATATACCTTTTGGAGAAAATTCATGGATATTACTGTAGTGGAATACAGTGGAAAATTAAGGTCTTTACAAATCTTGATCGATCTCCATAACAAAAGGCCATAATGGTAAGTCATATTTTAGAATATGCAAGCATCTTCAGGCACTTCAAATTCGTTTAATTCAGGGGGCCCATATGTGGGGTGTGGCCACAATAGAAGATCAAGGTTTAACAAATTCCTTTAAAGAATTGCAAGGCCATTCCAAAGTATATCCAAATGTTCCTAAATTGTATGGATTAAATTTTATCCCCATAAATTGCTTGGGTTCATATTTTTTATTCAAATTATTAATCCTAGGGTTAGGGTGGAGCCATCGTCGCAAACCACGGTTTTGAGTCCACTCACGCTCTCTCATGGATGATGGAGAGAATCGAATAGAAGCACCCGTGGGTAACCGACGATTGGGTGGAGCAAACCCTACATAACGCAAGTATACTGGAAAGGAATTCCTTTTAAAAGTCTTCTTCTCCAGAACAGCAAGATTGGTATTGAGGCAGCTTTATGTTGTGTGAATTCAAGTTCAGGTAAGTTGTGACCTTTTGGGGTCACAATGCAAGGTGAAGATAAGGAACAGTGATCAATCTCATAACTCCTACAAGCTATACAAAATAGATAGTTGGGCAAACACGGACCCCTGGACACACCAGAGGTGGGATCAGGTGCCTAGGAGGAGTAAGCATCCCCTGTTGACCGGTCACACCCGCCGTGAGCCCTATATCCTGATCCGGTAAACGGAGTTATCCGCAGTCAAAATCAGTGTGCCAAGAACGGCTTAACAATCGGTATGAAACACGTCAGACAGCATTTGACCCAAATGCGAGGTCGTATTGACGAACTAGATCGTTATAACGACCATAGAATTTGCGAAATGCTGACTTCAATCGAGACTGTTGAAATCCCTGTACCATCAACTTGTTTGTCAGTAGCTTACCTCGATCCAAAAACTTACTATACCCAGAACAAGCTCTTGCATATCGAATTAGTTGAGATATATAAACACCATATGCAGGTGATAATGGAATATTGCTACACAAATGTGGGAAGTTGGCGATGGAGAAGCTGAAATCATCCCGTTTGTCATACAGTTGAGTTGTCAGTTTGCCGTTAATGTCTACTTTCAATAAAATATCTAAGTATGAAGCAGAAGTGGACGACTCTGTGGTGTCCTTTATTTCGAGCTCACAGGGATATATCAAATCGACATGTGAATGAAAGCTATCATTGTTAATAGACAAAACGTCATCGATATATCTAAAAGTTGAATTGAAGGTTACAGCGAGAGATTTTTTCTTCTCACGTAGAAGTTTTTGAATAAATTCTGCTTCATATGAATATAAAAACAGGTCAGCTAACAAAGGAGCACAATTCGTGCCCATGGGAATTCCAACAGACTGTTGGAAGACCTGATCACCAAAGACCACGAAGATATTGTCAATGAGGAACTCTAGCATATTTTTTATTTCAACTTCAGAGTACTTGTGCGTGGAATCAGAGTGGTGTTTAACAAAGTAAGTTTTTGAATGACTGATCACTAGATATGAGCAAAGAAGCAACTGTCTATGATGTCAAAAAGTCTAGTCTTTAATTTATCGTGAGGAATGGTCGTGTATAGTGTTGAAAAGTCATAGGTTTTAATGCGATTGATTTGGGGAAAATTCTGTGATTTCAAGTTTACTAAAAGTTCTTTAGAATTTTTTAGAATCCACATTTGATTAACACCACTTCTGGCATATGTAGTCGCACAGTAAGTTTGAACTTTCTCCTTCACAGCTGTTAACATTTTCGTGAGGAGCAAAGATAGGGGCTTGGTACAGCACTTACTGGATCCAGCAATGTATCTTTGTTTGTAAGGGTTTTTATGTAGTTTAGGAATCCAGTATAGGTACGGTAACTCATATTCATTCGACCCATTGACTGGAATATTAAATGTGTCTAAAACTGAAGCATGGTTATGAAGAATTTCTTCTTTTGAAAGGGCAGTTGGAGTATAAGTATGATTACCAAAAGTGGAATTAATGCCAAGTTCGTTTAAAATACAGTTGTAATAATGAGCCTTACAAACAAAGACAATGTTGTTACTAGCTTTGTCAGCTGGAACCAAAACATATTCCTCATGTAACCTATTTAATTCTTTTATCACTTCTGGTTTACTAAACACAGAAGGATAGATGGTACGTACTTTTGTTTTCATGTGTCTAATGCGGGATTTTAATATCCCTCTTATACTTTTAACCCATTCTGACAATGTATCAAGTTCTTAGTTCAAGATTTTTCATGGGAATAAAGATTTAAAAAATCATTTAAAAATTACAACAGCTGGACCAAGGTGACTCATGTGAGCGATGTGGCTCATGGGCCTCTTGTTATCTCATTATTACAACTTTCTTAAGTCGTAATAATGACTTTTTATCTTGAATTTACGTCTTCTATAATTTTTTCATGTCCCTAATTTGGCCCCACTAGGCTTTTTTAATTAGTTATATTTGATAACCCATTAACAGCATTGAATTTGACTTACCAGTACGTGATTTGAAATGAGAAAATTCACTGGTCGATAAAAATACCAGGAACTCAAGAAAGAAATCTTGAATAAGAAGTCAATATGGAGATGAACTCACTCCAAAGTATACACCAGAAAAGAGAGCATCAAAATTCCATTATATCATTTGATATGATATTCGATACGCAAGAGCTTGTTCTGCATATGATCAGTTTTTATACGCCCTTCATTTTTTTGGAAAAAGTAGGTCAAACAGTTTTCCGGACTTTTTTTCATTACGGATACAGATATTGCCCTGATATTTAGTCAAAGGCTTCCTCTCAGAGGAATACAAGTTCAGTTTGCATTTCAGCTTGATTGGTCCGTGACCTACTTTTGGACTAAAAATAGGTCAGACAGTTTTCCGGGATTTTTTTCATTATGGATATAGATATTGCCCTGATATTTAGTCAAAAGCTTCCTCTCAGAGGAAGACAAATGCAGTTAACATTTCAGCTGGATTGGTGCACTATGACCTACAGTACTTTAGGGGTAGAAGTAGGTCAAACAGTTTTCCAGATTCTTTGGTATGATCACAGGTATTGCTCTGAAATCTACTCACAACCTCCCTTTCAGAGAAATACATAATCAGTTCACATTTCAACTTAAATGGTGCACCATGACCTACTTTAGGGCTAAAAGTAGACCAAATGGTTTCCCGGACTTTTTATCATAACAGATAGATATTGCACCGACATTTTGTCACAACCTCATTCTAATCAGTTCACATGTCAGATGGATTGGTGCACCATGACCCACTTTAAGGCTTTTCTAATTAGAATGTGTGTTGTATCAATTCGGAGTGCACAATATGCTTCCAGGTTGAATTTCACTGTCCGACGGGCGTGTATAGTACCGTTTGCGGTATTCTTGTTAAATCAAGGCAGGCTACTAACAAACAAATTGATGGTTCAGGGGTTTAAACAATATCGTTTGAAGTCAGCATTTTGCAAATTCTATGGTCGTTATAACGATCTAGTTTGCCAATACAAGCTTTCATTCATCGTCGGAAACCCACGGCTAATCGCACAGCGACCGACGGTGGTTTTCCGACGATGGCTTTCATTGGGTCAAATGCTGTCTGACGTGTTTCATACCGATTGTTAGGCTGTTTTTGGCACACTGATTTTGACTACGAATAATCCGTTTACCTTATCAAGATATAGTGCTTGTTGGGTGTGACCGGTCCACGGGCCATAGAATGGAACTCCCACTTGTACACCGGTTTTATACACTTTTACACCTGTTTTATACACTTTTACACCTGTTTTATACACTTGTACATTTGTTTTAGAGACTTTGAAAAGGTCTTGGACAGCATGCACCGAGACACACTGTGGAAGAAGATCATAAAACACTACAGCATACCAGACAAATCCATCAGACTGGTCAAGTGCTTATGTCACAACAATGATTGTACACTCATCGCAGGAAGTGGAACATCAGAGTGCGTTAAAGACCAAATCTGGAGTGAAACAAGGATGCAACATGTTGGGTAGTCATTGAGTGGATTATGAAGAAAGCAACAACTGGAGACACAACAGGCATACGATGGAACATAACATCAAAACTGCACGATCTTGACTATGCTGATGACATTGCACTGCTTACCAAGTTCCAGAAAGCAAATGCAGACAAAAGTGAACAAACTAGTCAGGCATGCCAAATCAACCGGCCTCAACATCAACGCCAACAACACTCAGGCTATTACAGCTGCAGGGGAAGAGGTAGAGGATGTTACAACTTCATCTACCTCGGAGGCACCATTAACACCAAAGAAGGTACCACAGAAGACATGCAAGATCCGCCTACAACAAACTGACTGCCATCAGGGATAACAGATTGAAAAGAAAACAATGATAAGATTGTTCAATTCCAATGTGGTCTCAGTTCTACTTTACAGCAGTGAAACATGGAAAATGACAAAGGGTGATGAGCAAGTCCTGGATACCTTCCTACACAGGAGCCTAAGGAGGATCCTGTGAATATACTGGCCTCAAAAGGTACGAAACTGGGCAGTGAGGGAAAGAGCAGGAATGGAGTCCATTAGCAACATGTTAAGGAAAAGGAGATGGAAATGGATAGGGCACGTTTTGAGAATGATCAAGACCAAGCACATCAGAATAGCACTCACATGGACACCTGAAGGAAAGCGCAAGAGAGGCAGACCAAAAGGCACATGGAGAACAGTAGAAGAGAAAGAAATGAAATTGGATTCAAGGCCTGGACAGAGGCAAGCAGGATAGCAGAACGAAGGACAGAATGGAGAGGGATTGTCAACATGGAAATAAGTCTAGCTTAAAATGGAGCTAGGATGACTATGTAACTTCTATACCTTTGATTTGAACCCACCCCCCCCCCCCCCCCCCCCCCCCATGTAAAACATTGAACTGCCATAATATATCTATGCTGCACGAGGGATGCTTACATATTGATTTGAAAAATCTTAAGACTTGTGGTTCTCTACTTGAGATTTTTAAAAAATGTTTCCTGTATATTTGAGTGCAATACTTTGATCTTCTTTTGGCCTGGAGCCAAGGTTCAGGAACATTTATAATCAAAGTTTTCTTTATAAAACTCTAAATTCCTACTGTGGTATACGTTCCTGGTTGTGGTTTGAATAAATTTGAAACTTTTAAGTATATAAAAAAAAAAATTCCTCATTCGACTTTTTTAGTTCAGTGCTTCATCCAACCCTATTTTAAATATTTCTTTATCATTTTATCTTCTCCCTTTGGAGCAGGACATCCAATATCCAAATGTTAAAGTGTACTACAGACATACAGATACCAAAGGCTTAGGTACCAGTAAATGAGACCCTTATAATAATAAAATACTTCGTGTCATATATTTTTATGATCTTTATTGCTTTTTTTTCATAGGCTGATTTACATTAAATATGAAACCTGAACATTAATGAATTATCCATTCCTGAAAAACAGTAAAAATCAATCTTTCATGTGTAAAATTTTCCAGAACATAAAATACTCGGTAAAAACAGCAGTTAGACATAATAGTGTAATTTTGTGCATCAATTGTAAGAACAACAACTTTGATTAATATACATTTTAAATGTCTTCCACCATTTGCAAACTCATAAACTAATAGTTAAAATTGTACATAGAGGATTTACAAAAATAAAGTGGATCTGAAAAATTCCTATTCATAACACATTAATATTCACATTTTATTAATCAAATGTACATTTCTCGATACTAAATCTACCTCTAAAGGGGAGCAAAATGCTAAAAGAATTGAAAATGGCGATTGACAAAACTGGTCCTCTACAATTTCTTTTATAATAGGCGATGATAATTATGACGACTGAAAGACATATATACAAATGAAATATGCAAAATTAACAAAAGACACAATAAAATCTTTTACAAGTTGAATCACATGCATAGTGTAAATAATTTTTATTGTAACAAGGCACCTTAATACAACTGGAATGTACTGTTTAGATATATGATGACAAACTTAACACAGATATTGTGTTCTCATATAGAGTACTGGCTGTACAAACGAACTAAAGTCCTTCAATCAATGAAAAGTTGTCAATTAGTAAAAATTCATTTGGAATGCAAACTGTTCCATTAAGAAGAACACTATTTTCAATACATTATACATAACAAGTAGCATCTTTCATGCTTAAATTGAGCTACAGTTCATTCTAGAGAATTTAGGGTATAAAAACTAATCAATCTCTACAAGGGGAGATTAATCAATGATACGTGATACACAGAGAAGACCCAGGGATGTATATACTTAGGATTATTAATTGTTCTTGACATGTAAAATCTCTTTGGCAATAAACAATTAAAACGAGTATATTGTCTCTAATTATGCTAATTGTTTCTATAGAGAATGGAGTATCATTATCTAATATCATTAAAATCCGGTAATTTCCTTTTCAAGTTACTGTTTAACCAGTAGATCAATTTATAAGTTGGAATAAATTGATGCAGATCTTACACCACAGCGCAAGCATATGCATCATCAATTTTGATTTAATTTTTTTTAATTAAAATCTCATACTTAAAGAAAATCTCAAGTCATTGCAATCTACAAAGAAATAAATCTATATATTGCTTTGTTAATGGACTAATGGAATACTGATAAAATGTGTAGCACTACATAAAATACAAAGAGACAATGGTCATACAAAGATTTCATCTTTATACCAACTTCATTTACATACCGTTAAAAAACATATACTTTTCTTTTTGCATTCTAAAAGTGGTATGTGTAAATCAAAAAGCACAAAAAGATATGTTAAGCCAGAAAAATACTGCGTACAGTCTTTTTGCGTATTATTTGCTGCATGTCTTCAGAATGAGAATTCCCTTTCGTTAAATTGCCATTTATTTCACCTTCCCAACAGAGAAAGATCAAACACATAGAAAATGATACAGTAAATTAAAGTTTACATCGAAGAAAAGGGATCAATATATACAATAAATAACATGTATAACAAAATAAATGTATGATATATATTTGTAATAAAGTTAACAAGACATCATGAAAGTGTTCAACATAATAGGAATGGTTTGTAAAGCACATATGAAACCGTGAACAAGTGATACATCTTAGATGATTCACCAGTACGACAGAGATCAATGGTTGACATGAAGCTATGAGGTCAAGGCCACAATAATAAGGTCAAGAAGTACTGCATGGGAAATCTCAGATGACACAATTTTTCTTTTTAATCCATGTTTTCACATGTTCTATCAAAGTACAAGATGTATTCAACATACTCTAAAGACTCCACATTTTCACTCGCTGGCTTGCTGCAGATATTTTGTTTAGTGTCCTGAAATACAATCAAGGAAAATGTTGATTCTTGAACAGCTCTAAAGTCAACATTTCTTCTACTCATGGGGGGATAAAATGATTACTTTGTTAAACATAAATGAAGATCATCTGAAAAGCATACAAACCTTGTGAGACACTCGAAATTTAAAAGCACTCTGGAAATACTTTCCAATGGGAATTTGCCACTGAAATTGAAAAAACACACCCCGTTTTCATTAAATTAGATTGAAAATATGTTGTATCACATGAAATATAATCTTGCTACTTTCAATCATAATTGCAATGATGTCATTCCAATAAAAGTATGGGTTGTGAGGCTGACCTCATTTGGTACTCTTGCAATCATTTCTCCAGCAATGTTAGGGTTACAATTCCTTGATGTGTGGTTATAACACAGCGTGGCAGATGCCTGCTCAGATGTTCTGCAAATCAGAAAAAGAAAAAAATATTGGATGGTTGCAATATCTCTATGAATTTTACACTGAGGACATTTAATCATCCATTCATAAAAAAATATGACATACATGTATAACTGTTCTACTATCAGAGAAAAACTTTATCCTCTCTTAAAACTTACAGGAACTGAAAAGTGATCAAATCATAAGAGAAGTACTGGCTGAGCAACAGTCGGAACTCCTTGCTTGAATGATTGCAGCGAGTGCAGTGTTCTGCCCCAATTGTCACATTGATTTCTTTGATGAAAATCCTTGTATGCAAGTCCTCTGTAAAAGATCACATGTATATTATGCATATGAAGTCTTCCTATTTATCACTGAAAATATGAAAATTGTAAATCCCAAAAGAAAAATCCTTGAATAAACTGGTTGTAGTTGTCCTACCTTGTGGGACGCTACGACGAGACCGGGAATAGTAAACTTTTAGGGTGTTGGAGTCGGGATCTCCTGGACCATTCTGTTGTTTGACTTCTGGTATTGCGTTGGATTCATTGTTGTCGCCTAAGATGTTCACTTGTGGTCCTTCTGTCTTAGGCTTCAATGTCTGGAAAAACTTAGGATTTAATGTCTGGAAAATATATTTAAGGAATGAAAGTTTAACCCTAAAAGGTTGGGGAAGTTTATAAATCATAAAATCTAAACTATCCCAACTTACTTTATATCATATAAAAAGAGTAAAAATGACTTTCATTCCTTATAATTTGATTTTAGGTGACACAGTTGATGTAATTTGACAATTTATCAAGAAATTCTAGATTTTATATGATATAGAGCAATATTGCCATAGCAACAAACGGGAAAGAGAAAAGTCACACATAATGTGACACCATTCTTACAAGAGGCCCAAGGGCCACATCGCTCACCTGAGTCACCTTGGCTCATATTTAAAGATTTTCTCTATATATTTAAATAGTGTGCAAAACTTTGATCCCCCCCTTGTGACCCCATCCTACCCCTGGGGGTCATGATTTTAACAAACTGAAATCTGAAATATGCCAGAAAGCTTTCATTTAAATATCAGCTTTTCTGGTTCAGTAGTTCTTGAGAAGAAGATTTTTCAAGATTTTCCTTATATATTTGTATGTAAAACTTTGATCCCCTATTGTGGCCTCATCCAACCCCCAGGGGCCATGATTTGTACAAACTTGAATCTGCACTATATCAGGAAGCTTTCATGTAAATTTCAGCTTTTCTGGCCCAGTGGTTCTTGAGAAGATTTTTAAATGACCCTACCCTATTTTTGCATTTTTGTGATTATCTCCCCTTTGAAAGGGACATGGCCCTTCATTTGAACAAACTTGAAAGCCCTTCACCCAAGGATGCCCTGTTACAAGTCTGGTTGAAATTGGCCCAGTGGTTCTTGAGAAGAAGTAAAAAATGTGAAAAGTTTACGCCGACAGACAACGGACAAATTTTGATCAGAAAAGCTCACTTGAGCCTTTGGCTCAGGTGAGCTAAAAATGTCATAAGTGCAACTTTATACAATATAAAGAATGTTAATAAAGTAATAATAATAATGATTGGTTTTATATAGCACCTTTTCCAGCGTATGCTGCTCAAAGCACTTTACAATACATTATTATTGTCAAATGAGTCAAATAAAGTCATATGAACCCATCAGATTGCATGTGGATAACATTCAATTATTTGAAAATTTATTCAATATACAGTCTGGTACGGTATTAAGAAAACAAAGGTGTCATCAATGGAACCTACAGTATTTCATTATGCCTATACTGGTATGTAAAAGAAACATCATCAATGGGACCTATTTCATTTTGCCTCTACTGGTATGCAGAAGAAACATGAATTACTTAATTTTCATGCTACAAAGAATAAGCAAGTTCATGCATGGGGATATGATTTTGTAGTTAAGTTTCTCTTGTTTATTAAGGAATCAGGCTTGGATTCTCAAACTTAAGTTTTCTTTTAAAAGCAGTCAAACTTTGAGTAAAATCTCGGACTTAAGTCCAAGTCTCGATGTAAGTTGTTTTCGAGAAATCCAGGCCAGATTTATAAGTATGTCCACCCTACAAAAATTACTGCCCACCCACTCCGAAACTTAATAATGCTGTATATTCATAAAAACATTGTCCTACTGTCACAATCATAAATAAGTAAACACACTACATGGTTCACTTAAATCTAGATCATATGCATGGAGTCCGAACTTCAGAAGGATACTTACATTGATAAACACCTCTGTACTCTCAGTTGTTGGTCTGGGTATGTTGGAAGGAGCAGGGGGAGTAACTACAACATATACACAGGGTTTTATAGGCTGATATAAAACTAGTTACATAACACCTTAAAACATTCCAAACTTGGGACAAAATTATCGATTCAAAAACCACAAAAGTAAAATGCTAGCATACAATGTATATATGTAGATGCTCATTATGTAATACTGATTCAGTTTTCTTTGAATTCCTTGGAACCAAGATTAAGAAAAAAAACTCAAATATAGTGAAAAACTCCAATGACTTACAGGTCTGAAACTCCTGGCCACTTATCACCATCATACTTGTGGCCACTTCTTCATCAAAGGGCATTGGAGGGGGACAACAGTGCCTCTCACAGAGTGAAGTAGTTGGGTCACAAGGTGGATATGGGGGAATAGCAGACCACACTGATAAAAAAAGTTCTCTTCTTGTAGAAGACAGTACTTACAGATATGGTAACCAGGATTGACAGGCAGGGTTTGGGGTGCATCCTCTTGTTCTGGAGGGGGGCAGCATTTTCTCTCACAAAGCTGAGCAGTGAAATCGCAGTAAGGGTAGGGTGGAAGGAGTGTGCCTGGTTTAATTGCTGTGTTGGGGAAAAGGGAAAATATATAATTGAGAATGATTATGAAATGTAAAGGTGCAAGCAAAAGGAAAATCCATAATTGTTTGACTGCAGAAAATTCTAATCTTGTAGGGAAAAGTACTTCTTGGATTTTTCTAGACCTACACATGTACACCTACAAGTCTACACTTTGAACATACTCCAAGCAATATCATACACCGTGAAAGCCATTGCCACCTAAGACTTATACTCCAATGCAATGGTAATTGGTCTGAGCATATCTCTAAACTCTGAAAAGGCATGTCAATGATAAAATATTCTACGCATATCAAAATAGAAATAAGATAGAAAATGACCCATAAAAATTAACTTTTCATTCATTTAATCAGTATTGGAGAATAGTGATATAATTTGGGATAATTGTACCGAGAAACAGAGTAACCTATCAGAAAGTGTACAAATAGATGTTATTTGAATCACCACCGGTCTTAGATGCAACTCCTCACAGCAAAACTAGTCTACAGAACTAGCAAGGGGAACTTAAAATACATGAACATCATAAACATGATAAGAGTTACGAAATTTTTAATCCTGATGTGCTTGATATTTAAAATAAAGTCTAAATAAAAAATATATACCAGGTCAGCACAATAATTTCATTTTCTTTTGATTGCATCTTAAGGTTATATGGAATGATTCTGACATTTGTTTCTAAAAGTATTTATTCTTTTCCTCGATGTGAAAGAGTTTTTGTAAGACTTCTGAAATGGGTTTAAATTTTCTTTTGTAGTAATATTACTATAGTTCATATATCAGCCCGAGTAGTATTCACCTTTGAATTAGAACGCTTTACCCAATATAGTATTGCGTTGTGTGACGACACAATTGAATGAGATGATCGAACAGCTTGAATGACATGTTTGATGTAATACAACAAGAGTTTTCATTGGCCGATTACAGCCCGCCCACTTTCTCAAGCGGATCACCGGTGATCAGATAAAATGGACGGATTAGAAAATAATCACCTGGAGAACTGTAGCTCTCTGAAAAAAAATATTGTGACGGAACAGAGCTACAGATCCAGCTCTTATAAAAACCTTCGATTTACGGGGCACAAAAAAGCTGCGCACGTTTGAGGTCTGATATCACATTATCGGTGTTTTCTTGTGTTGCCTGGGGTGGATCCAGGAATTGCGGTTACGGGGGGCACCACTTCTGAGGCAGGGGGCCGCCTGGAGGCCCCCAGTGGGTCCAGGGCGAAGCCCTGGTGGGGGTCCGGGATTTTACAGAGCTTGAAATATGTTTCCTATTTAGTCATTTGTACTATTTTTTATCATTTTTTATAAGGTGAAATTATTAAAATTACGCAAATTTAAAGGGATTTTGGAAAAAATTAAGTTCTTCCAATAAAGTAATTTAAGAAATCAAAAGATTTGGTCATTTATTTCTCCGGAAGTGGAAGAAATTATAGCTTCTTTTATCGTTTAGTACATTTTTCTAAACAAGATACCACGATTTACCTTAAATTTGAAAATTTTAGCTGCCAGCCCCCCCCCCCCCCCCCCCCCCCCCCCCCCCTAAAGCCGCCACTGGTTGCTATCTCAAAAATTCAATATAAAAAATCTTAACATATTTTCCTACTATACTTGTGTCCGAACATACCTTCAAATAAAAGCCACACACGGCCCAAAAACTCGCAGCTTCAAATGATTTCGTTTCTTGACATAGCCATGTTAGGTAGCCGGTCAATTCGAACTCTGTGCTATTGGTATATATCTATTCATAAAATTGGTTGTAAGTTATGTATTCGCTCTTCATTTATTATCAACACGAATAATTAATAGCAATTAAAAAATATAGTTTTTGTAAAGGTAAAATAAGCTCTTGATTAACGAAAATGCTACATTAGCCCATTATGGTCCTTAACACTTGTGTGGCAGAGATTGAGACCGGCCCAGACTAATGAAAGCCGCATTGCCGTGAGTTTAGCAATATGAATAATTATCACTTAATGGAACTGGGATGATACATTATTCAAAACATTTAGCTAAAATATTTGTTGGGGAATTCGAATTGACTGGCTACCTAACATGGCTACGTCAACGAACGAAATCATCAAAAGCTGTGAGTTTTTGGGTTGTATGGGGCTTTAATAAATATTTGAAGGTATGTTTAGACACAAGTATAGCAGGAAAATATGTTAGGAATTTTTTTATATTAAATTTATGAGACAACAACACAAGAATACGACATTTTCTCTTTCTTCCTTTGAAATTTGTTTCCATCTGACCGTCATGTTTTCTAATGCCGACTACTCCCGTATAAGGGAATTTGGGCGGACTTACACATATGGACCAATGAGAGTTTCTGTTGCATTTCGCAATTGTATTACAAATAGATTCAATTGTGTCGTCACACAACGAAATACTATATCGGCCAAAGCGTTCTAATTCAAAGGTAAATTGCGATAAATCACCTAAACTAGTAATGCAAGGGCCCGAGGTTTGATCTCTGATTGACCCCCAAGAGATTTCTCCCCTTCTTTGCTTCAATAACTTAGTAATGTCCATACATACAACCTTCTGTAATATATAAGAGTTGCCTTTACAGTTTTACTTGCCACAACCAGGAACTATCAAAATACACTATTAAATTCTAAAACAGAACCTGGTCATATACCCCAATTTCTTTTATAAAAACACTATAGGATACCGGTGAATTGTACATGTAACTGGAATGTCACCAAAAATTATTTATCATTCAGAAACATTGCATATGACCTTTAAAGTTTAATCCCAGAGATTTATTTATATTGCTTTTGACCTTATGACCTGTGACTTACTTGGTGACCCCGTGTTTGGAGCCTGGGTCTTACTGGATGATGTTGATGGCCTCATCGTGCTCCTACCTCCCGCCCCAATGTCAGAAGGATGTCCCCCAGCGTCAGTAGGAACAGGGCTGTAATACAAACAAAATTACACAGTCCACCTGCAGCAGCTTCTCGGGGATCAATAATCAGGTTATAAAATACAGACACATCTCGGTTTATATTCTTATCATAACGGTTTTATATACTTTACAAAATCCTAACAATAGAAAGGGATCCTTTTTTTTTTTTTATTGTAAGCAGTGAACTTCCACACTTACTTTAGCTGTCCTTCTAGATTCTGACTCTGGGGATTGTGTTTTGGTTCTTTGGACTGCTCCAAAAGTAACAAAATCATAAGACATGCCAAACTGAAAGAAAAACAGGGAATTGTGATTCATGGTAGGTACAGGCAGTTGTCGTCTGAGAGAGAGGCTCAGATGCCCTCTAACACAAAGGAAATCAAAGCATCAATCTCTGGGTGTAAACGTACACCTCTAGTACTTAATGTGACAAAATTTTCCTTTTCTTTCTCTTGTTCACATAAAGTTGAATTGGAAGATACAAAGATAAAGTTCCGAAGTTCTGGCAATGACCCCCCACCCCTCCAGTTTTTTAAACTAGTCCAAAATTGACCAAATATTGCTATAACCATACAATTACTACAAAACTTAATTTGTTGAAGCAAAATTGATTTGTTTCGGCAAAGAAGCATACCAGAATGCGATGACGATGCTGATAATGGTTCCCAGGCAGACATATCGGTTACTACAGTAACCCTTTTTAGGTGGTTGTATAAATGTGGCGTATTTCTGACTGCTTTTAGATGGTGGTTGGTGATGAGTATGACTATTATAAAGTCGTGATGATTTCTTAGGTAATGATGAGCTGTAAAAAGAAAAAGACAAAAATATTATCACTGGAATATTTCAATGACCAGTCCTGCATTGCTTCAAAGGTTACATAAATGTGCATAATTTTTCATATTCACAGGTTCTCTTTGCATGATAAAGGATTTGAGATCACCGATTACTCACCCTATCGTACTAACACTACAGTTTGATTTTGTACTGACAGTGGACTTCACACTGTCGTAGCGCTTTAATTTAGATATTTTCTGGTTCATTTTTTCCAGTTCATCGATTCTCATTTCTAAATTTCCAGTCACTTTGCACAGTTCTTTCACAGCTCCGACATTTTCCATGTATATTTTGTCCTGCAATAAATATGACCGTCAATTCTTGATCCTGATTCCAATTACTGATTATCTCTTATGCAGTGAATTAAAGTTCACAATATACATATAGGTTTCCATTAAATTACATCATGGACTTTAGCACTCTTTACTACAGCACCAACATAAATTTTAGAGTAAAAATGCATGGATTTTACACTGCCAATGAGACATAAGAAAGATTTGCTACGAGCGTGAACAGTACTTGCTATAGATATGCTTTGTAGCTTAGTCATTCATACAAGGTGACCCTAAGTATACTTCATACCTTATTTACTACAAGGAAGTCCTTGATGACTTCCCCATTCTTTAGAGGGATGTCCCCAGCCTCTTTGACAGCCTCTGGGATAACTTCCCGAACTTCCTGAGCAATGACTCCTGTATCTTCTCGACTGTCCTCGGGGATTCCCATGGCATTAGCGAAATCATCGCTAAATTTGTAGTTGTACAACTTCATCGCTGCCACTTTTTTCAGCTGCTCTTTTGAGTCCAGCTACCAAAGTATTGTCATATCATTAGATAGAGTGAAGGGAGTTGGCAAAGAAAAAATAACAAAATAAATTATTAAATACAAACATTTTTCATTTCACCACTTTTTCCATTTTGTGGTACCTCTCAGAGACAAGCTTTGCCATGCATTTTGTTGTACCAGATGACAAAAAATTCTTTAGTTTGATTGCATGCATCTGAATTTTATGAGGCATTATTTTATGATCCGGATTTGCATTTGTGCAAGTAATTCTTCTTTACTCTTCAAAAGCACATTACACTTTCTTCATTTAGAACTTGTATGACCTTTAATTGAATAAAAAAATTGAAGGTTTGTCCTCAGGCAAATCAAATGATGTGTTTATTGCAATTTCATTGTTCAGTTTTAATGTAGTTAAAGGCCATAATCATAATGCCAATCATCTGCTATTATATAATGCAATTCTCGAAATAATATTTTCACATAGTGACTTATCATTTGCATGGAAAACCTAACACAACACAAGGAAAAATAATCCCTACTCTTAAAAAAAAAGCTACTTAAATCCTATCCATAAAGATAATCTGTAAGTGTCGGTGTATATTGTAGGGGTGGTGAGGGTGGGGGAGGGGGCAGAAATCTTCAATAAATTTGTCTTTATTTATGTCTCGGCACTTAATATGGCAGCAACAATAAAGCATATGTTGACTACAACTCTCGCCCTAAAGTGCATGTAGATGTAAAAAATGCTAAATAAAACCTTGTGAAGACTTGGCATGAAGAATTATAAATGGCTTGAAGGAGAACTGTTTTTTAGTGGGCGCCTGCAGTACCTATCACACATGAACGTCATCACGTCATCGAGGTCACAGGTCCATAAACGTGACCTAGAACATTGTCTCAACTATTTGCATAACCCATTTGCCATCAAGACAAAAATGATTCTAAAATGAATTTTGTCAGTTTTAAGTAATGTTACTGTCAAAAATAATGGTCTTCCCCCGTTTGAATGGATACAAGACAGCTTTAACCATTATAATGGTTTTCTGGACCACAAATGTATGCTAAATAATTGTGCTTTAAGATTTTTAATTGTTTATGAAAACATGGTTTTATTAGAATTTCAAATTACATTTATTTTAATCCTTAAACTTTTAATGATATGGGAACAAATGTACTGTAAAATTTACTTTAATCCTTAAACTTTTAATAATATGGGAACAAATGGACTGTAACATTTACCATACATTTCTCTTTGAAACACATTTCCGTAAACAATACATGTACGGTGTACGTGTAATGATCTTCTATATAACATACTAGACATGGAAAGTTTGGAATGGATAAATCAACTTTTGCAATGTAGAAAACATTAAATTTGTGCATTGCATGTGCACAATGTTATAACTTCATTCAGCAGATTTGCACATGAAAAATCGTTTCTCTTGTATCTGACCCCCTAATAGGGAGTAAAATTCAGAATGGTAAAAAAAAAGGCACCTTTTCCCAGAATACGTAAGTGGACTCTAAAGTGCATTGCAAGAGGAATGAATAATACCCTATTACCGTATCATACATTTGTACACTTTGTGTGCACGATGTTATAATTCAAACAGACTTCCCTCCTTAAATTTAAAATGTCATGTATGACTGAGATAATTGAGCAGAAGCTGTGAGCTGTTTACAATATTCTTAGTCAAAGGGCCTTAACATTGCCAAAAACGATCTGACTTAGTAACGTGACCTGTGTATTATCATGATATATCTATATCCCAAATTCCAATTCTGAATGTTCATGTATGACTGGCATGATGAATAGAGGTTGAATTGCTCAAAATTTTATAAGTGCATAACTCTGCCAAAAAAAAAGAAAAGATTGGACCTAAACCATATACGAACTTGACCTATGCATTCTTATGATGTACTTTTCTTGAATTTCAATTCAAAATGTTTCTAATGAGTGGAAACTGTCAATTGTTTTAAAAATTATTCAACCAGAACCAAATGATGAAAGCAATTTATGGTCCAAATTCTAAAAGGTTTACGCATACTACACACCAATCCTGAGCCATATGATAAGCTAACTTGAGCTTGTAGCTCCAAGTTAAATCAATAAGTAACTTTGATTTCAAAAACATCTCTTTTGACATTTTCACTATCACTTCAATATTTTTGGGCTGAAATTCAGTGCATGCATTATCGGTGACTATTGCACAATGTAGAGTGTTGAGTAATTGTACCTCTTTGAGATTTTCCTTGGCCCTGAGATCTGAGGGTTGCAGCAGGTGACCAGTCAGTCTCATGTTGCCGTGAACGGTTAATGCCTCCTCTGGGTGCTCAGTGTTGACCCCCACTCTCCCCATGTGGTACACACTGTCAGGGGTCTGACCCTTCTGCCAGGTCACGTCCATGTCATTATCAAACTGACCTGGGTTCGATGCCTGTAAACAAAATTGAATTCCATTAAGACAGATGTCATTTACTTATATTCATATTCAGAGAGAGACCTAAACTGTAGTAGTACAAACTCGTGTATGAAAATGGGGGTTGGGGGTTGGGGTTGGGGGGGGGGGTGTTACAGCTAGTAGAGATTGGCATATTTTCAATGCCCTCAGTATCAGCTATTTTTCTGTCAAATAAACACCAGGAGTACACATAGCTCAGAATTTCAGGTTTTGAAATCAAGAAAACTACACAAATGTTTTAATTAACAAATCTGACCAACAAACAACAGTATTACTGTCCTATGGAATATAGACTGAAAGTCAAAACTAAACAACAAACAGCTGTAGTACTTTTATAGGTTTATTGCTAGTAAATAGGAAAAATTTAGTTAGTATTAGAATTCAAGACTTTAAACTACTGTATACGTTGAGAAATAAAATATCTCTCTATTTATTTTCTAAATTTCAATTACATTCTTTAATGTTTACATAATCTAACCTTAATGAGGCATGTAAAAACAGCCTGTCCAAGACTGATAGAAGGCATACAAATTGACCTTTACTTTAGATGCATCAAATTTAGACTCTAGATCTTGCTGCCCTTATAACTTTCAAGTTGTTTGAATGACCTTAATTGAAGGTCACATCTTTCATGAGAATGGAAGCAGTTTGTACTGACCCGATCAAGGTATCCCTTGTACTCAAAGTTGTAGGACTGAAAAATAAGTCATATTTTAAGATGACCTTGACATTTGACCTTGAAATTTTATATGAATTTTGGTAAGTATCACTTTTAGATGATGTTGTGTAAAAATAAAGTATGTTTTTTTTTCCTTTCGACACTTATTTCTTTTCAACCTACAATAATGACCTTGACCTTTAAGTTGTATCACTGAAATCAGTAAGGATTTTTCTCATGGAAGTACTTTTCAAATGAAAATTCATTTCAGCAAGTCTATCCCAAGTCAAAATATCATCTAGAACCTTTTTCAAACACAATTTTATGATGCTCTTGAATATTTACAAGCTACATGCAGTCAACATATCAATAGTTCTTATCTAGAAACAAAGTACTGTATACAGAGTTATTTTCATTAAATGAGAGGAGGCAGTTTTGTCCAGTCTCAAATTTGCTCACTGACAACGAGGGCCAAAGGAACGAAAATAAAATGGGGGTGAATATTTCCCGGTATTGCCAAACCTTTCGTCAACCTGCTACCCTTCAATCATTGATAAAACAAATTACAACTTTGATGGTGGGGTACAAAAATCAAATTGGCAATTGTCAAAACTAACCCTGACAATGATTTTCTCTGACACACTGGCTGCTACAATGTATTTGTATTCCCCACTGTAAGCATACAAGGAGACCACAAGCATAAAGTATCGCTGGTCTGGATTGGGGCGTCCCTTTTTACGCATATTGTTGGATGTTGTCTCGCTGAAATGGAGCCTACCCACCGTTACTTTGTTGGTCTGTTCTGGTATTAAATCCACCCTAAAACAGAATATGAATTCATCTGATGAGTTTTAACTTCATGCAACATATTTGTACTGTACTAAATTTCCAACTCAGAGAGTCAAGGTTGACCAACACTTAACTCTATTCCCCCTAGATGCACATATCCTTTTTTCCCATTTGCCACCATTTGACGCTGCATCTCTTTTCCCTGTTGCCACCATTTGATGCATCTTAAAAATTTATTGAAAGTTAACAATATACAGATAATTCTAAATAATTTTTAATCCAATTTTTTTGTACCTTTAAAATTGAAATGCAGTATTTTTTAAAAAGGCAAAAGTAGGGTCTTTCACATTGTCCAAAAAAAAAAAAATATGTAGTCCAAAATATTTCGAGGAAAAATTAAGAAATCTTTCAAGGTAATCACATCAAATGGTGGCATCAGTCACAAGACTTACACATTGAAAGTGCTTGTATGCATATCATTCTTCAAAGACAGTAAAACATGCTTATAGCGAAGTGTTGGGGACAAACAATTTTAATTCATTATAAATGTAATTCGTTATATCCAAGAAATTCATACTACACAGAATGAAAATCACTTTGCTGTAAACATGAATTCATTATAAGCTTGTTCACTGTAACTGTGTTTTACTGTAAGTATGAATTCAGTATAAGCTTGTTCACTGTAACTGTGTTTTACTGTAAGCATGAATTCATTATAAATGTGTTCACTGTAACTGTGTTTTACTGTAAGCATGAATTCATTATAAGCTTGTTCACTGTAACCGTGTTTTACTGTAAGCATGAATTCATTATAAGCTTGTTCACTGTAACTGTGTTTTACTGTAAGCATGAATTCATTATAAATGTGTTCACTGTAACTGTGTTTTACTGTAAGTATGAATTCATTATAAGCTTGTTCACTGTAACCGTGTTTTACTATAAATGTGAATTAATTATAAGTGTGTTCACTGTAACCATGTTTAACTGTAAGTATGAATTCATTATAAGCATGTTCACTCTAATTGTGTTTTACTGTAAGCATGAATTCATTATAAGCTTGTTCACTGTAACCATGTTTTATGTTCACTGTAACCATGTTTTACTGTAAGCATGAATTCATTATAAATGTGTTCACTGTAACTGTGTTTTACTGTAAGCATGAATTCATTATAAGCTTGTTCACTGTAACCGTGTTTTACTGTAAGCATGAATTCATTATAAGCTTGTTCACTGTAACCGTGTTTTACTGTAAGCATGAATTCATTATAAGCTTGTTCACTGTAACTGTGTTTTACTGTAAGTGTGAATTCATTATAAGTGTGTTCCCTGTGTAACCATGTTTTACTGTATTAGCCAGAATTTTTTTTCGTAATCATTGAAAGTGAGCTGGATCCACTGCATACAAATTGTGAAAATTGCTTCACAGACTGGAGTTAGTACCTGACTGGGTGGAAGGGTTTTTTGCTGCGGTCAGACTGTGACTGTTCGACTTTTATTGTCTGGGTGGGAGACTCCATCTACAAACAGGTGCACACAATTAGAGTCACCAAGTCTTTTCTCTTTACAAACAACCACCAATATATCATGCAAAGTTTCTATAATATAGCCCCATTGGTTTTAATACAAATTTCGTTCAGTCTAAAGTTTTTCAAAGAACTTTTCTATCTGAAATACAATCAGTTAAAATTTCAACTTATGCTAAGACAGCCTCGATACTAGATATACATATGCGTAAAGTATACATTTGCGTAAATGAAGTAAATGATTTTGACTTTTACCTTGATGCCATTAAAATGGAGATAGAAGGCATCAATTTTCTTGACTCCCTCTGGGGTGGTGACATAACGAGCATCACCCGACACCTGCATGTGGACTGTAACCTGAAAGTGGTTCTTTTTCTGACAGACAAATGAATCGTCAGGCTGCGAAAAGTTGAATCCTTTGTCTGCATCTACACGGAAGTTTGGTTGTGGTCTGCAAAAGTAAAAAATACAACGTAATATACATAAATATATCTAAGTTCTAAATATATCTACTAAATATCAAAACATAAATATAGGACTATATATCTACATACTAGAAAACCTTCTTAAAACAGCGAGTATGATTATGAAAATAACATCAATGCATGATTTATTAGTAAGTAGCAGAGGGTGTAAGAATCCTGCAGAAGGTGGTGATTTCCTTATGGAAATGATATGTGCTTTTTTCATTTTAATAAATTTGTTCCTAGATGCTCAAGTATCATAAATTTTACTGTGGTTTGTATAAGCGTGACCCTTCAGTTGTGCAAATTGTGCAACAAAATAAGGTTTTTGATTAATTTTTTATTGAAGTGTTATGTAGTACATCTTCTTTCAATCCTTTTTACAGGGGCGTCATGGGTCGCTCATGTAATTGTGTGATTACAATCGTACTCAGATGTACAATGTGATCGATGTTAATTACGTGTCTGAAAAACTGAGACAGACTACTTAATTAAATTTATGCAACAATAGATGATGCCTTAATTCCTCAAAGTCATCCATTAGAAAGAACACTTATAGTAGATATTTAGATGGATCTGCAGTCTGGCAGGAAGTGGTAGAAATCATAATCCTAAAGACTATCATTTTTCTTTGAAACTTAATGCAGCTGTTGTATAAAACATTTCCAGCACTTCTCCCACACAGGGGAACACTTACAGATCTTTGAGATTTTCATTTTTCAGTGTGGCCCAGTCCCGCTGGTTGTACGAGGACCACTTGATGACCTGGTATGTACTGTCCATGTACCCAGTGGTTCCGTTTGTGCTGTCCTGGTCATATCCAAACTCGTCATCACAGTCTACACCTAAGTTATAACTTCCATAACTCGGCACTGCAACACACAAACACACAGTAAAGACACTAGGTACAATGTACACCAATACATAATCAGTTTTATCAATCAACTTCACAGTTCACTGATCGAAGCATGAATTTGTGTAACTTCTCACTGAAGCATGAAGTCATATAAATTCCTGAGAACTATAACTGTTAGTTTTACTAGATATTCACATATTCTAGTTGCTTTGTTCTTCTATACATAACATGTTTTTTAAGTTGAAACCTTTCTTTCAAATAAAAATATACCCATGAAAAACAAGACTTGAATGAGATTAAATGTCGGAATTTACCACTAGGTTCTTGCTTTATGTTGAGCACACTTGCTCGGCCATTGAGAAGAGCATTGGTTACAAGTGCACTATGGGAAGTCTGCTCCTGATACTTCCTCTTCTTGTGACTCATGTTGCAAGCATTGGGGCTGTAAAGCATAGGAATTAATTAATGCAATGATCGTCGAATAAAAGTATACACACTGTACAGAAGAACAGGTACAACGGGATCTTTACTGGTCACTAAATGATTACAAAATGACTCTTAATCATTAACGCGCATTGCAACTATTGAGTTGAATTTTACACCAAGTGTAAAAATATAAACATATAAAATGCTTATAATATAGCTCTCATGGTGAAGTAATTGATAGCTATTACTTTTAATTTGGTTTGTTTTGTTTGTTTGTTGTTGTTTTTTTTGTTTATGTTTTTTTGTTTTTTTTTGTTTTTTGTTTTGCTGCAAATTCACTATCTCTGAGAAATTAATTTGAAATAGTCTATTAAAAATTAGCATTTGAATACTTGCTTGAAAATATAAGTTTAATTTACAAGGTCAAAGCTTAGTTAAAGTAACAACCATTTGCGGGAGTGAGTTCGCCAAGAGTTGTCTAAATACACTTAATTTTTGTTAATTGGGTAGACTTAGCTAACATAAGTAGTATCATAAAAAATTATCTCGATGGTCTGCAACTCAATGATTTAAAAATAATTCTGGTGTAGCACCTTCAAGTCCTTTGTCCTAACAAGGGACCTTAGTACCAATTAATGTCTACTATGGTTGATGTATATGAAGACTATTTTTAATATTTTTTTAAGCATCACATTTGTGAAGTGATCTATTGTATCAACTGTCCAAGATATCGGTACAAACAACGTCTAGCACACTCAATTATGATGAATCTTATTAAATCAAATATCATCAAAGTGGTATATGGCACTGCAAGTGTGTCGTGCAAATTACAACCTGTTCTGCCTTATGGATGGTGCATTGCCTAAAGTTCTAGCACCTGATAGAGTTGGCACGACTGATCAGGACCGGCCATCAAAACCGGCACAGACAGTCTGTACCAACAAGATAACAATATTTGTTTATTTAATATACTACGTTAAAGGTTAGTATTTCCTTATTGAGTTCTTTCATCAGATCTGATGAAATGTGTTTGGCTGAAGGAGTTCGAGTATTGTGTATAGTCTTAATTAATGTGAGTACTAAGTATTTTTCTAAAGTATCATGAAGCAACATCCTCAGCTAGGCTCTGCTCGGACATGTTTAAATGCCGATTTTAAGTTTGAATTTTACAGTGAATATAACACATGCATTTTAAAAATGATTGACTGTCTTTCTCCACTCAGTTACTCAACACTGAAAAATTTTGATTAAGTAAAAGGAATATCAATTTTGACTAAAATATTTCCACTTATCAGTAAACTAGCTACATTTTGCATTTTTCCTATGAACAAAATAAATAATATTATGTAGTATATGTTGGGGTTGTAAATATATTTCTTTCTATTGAAAACAATTTTATGGAAAATGGTTGAACTGATGCAAAATATTGACAGCATTTCAATTATGTACTTCTCAATTCTAATTGGGAGGGGGGGGGGGATGTCAACATTTTGTTTCTCTACAAATAGAATACTCTGTCGGATGGATCTTGTTAAAACCTTCACCATGACCTTCATGCACTATCCTCATTCACTTTGTTGATTACCTTACCCCGCTTTATAACTGAATTAGACAGACTTATAATTATATTCTAATTTAACATACGATAGCTTTACCTCTCAGGGGATTCTTTATGCATTTGTAATTTTCAAATACCCAAGAATTTATTCCGAATTTTTTTCAGATGCATATTTTTATTTACCACAAATTTGATAATAACAATGGTTGTATCTAAAGAACGACTAACTCATGCTTGTTTTGAATGCAATCTATAAATTCAACCCTACATATTTTTACATGATGAACCTCAGAATATAAAAAAATGGGTTACAGATGATACTATGTTACAACCTGCATGAAAATAGAAGGTGGACCTTAGTTATTACTTGTTATTCAAGAATGGTTAATTATAACAATGATGCAATACTATATTGTATTTACTTCATCATATTAGATGACAATACATGGTGCTGATAGACATTTCATTTCCACTAGTGTAGTTTGTTTATTTCAAGCATTCATTTTTTTTGCATCTCAAAATTATTTAAGATAATTTCTAAATAATTTATCAGTGCTTACAATTAAAGAATTATAACTAGAATTTATCATATCAGCAACATCATCAATTTGACTGATGTTTTATTTACTAAATGTATATTTCAAAGAAGCAGAAAATATCAAAACAAATTAAAGACGATAAAACTGCTTTTTTTCCTTTCAGATACAAGCATTACAAATTACCTTAAAGATTATAATTTAGAGTATTAACATTCACTTTTCACATTACAATGTTCCTATGAATTACATGTATTAACCAAGATTGTTTGTACATATATTTGATATTTGTGACTTTCTTTGAATATTCATATTTAACAAAGACATTTACATTTACTAACCTTGAAAGATACAGCTATATGTACTTCAGATATTTGAATAAACTGACATAAATTTCGTTTTATGAGGAGCTGTTTATTTTCCTAAGACCTTATGTAATAATAATGCACACTTACCAAATTGAGACCAAAAACATTTATATTTACCTCAGTTACACATTTGTCTGAGATGTTTTGCTGTTACCTTTACCTGAGAGATCAAACATTTACCCGAGATGTACATTTACCTGAGATGTAGTACATTTACCTGAGAGATCATACATTTACCAGAGAGATCATACATTTACCTGAGATGTTGTACATTTACCTGAGATGGTTTGGTGACAGAGGAAGCTGGGAGTTCATCTGGGAGGTGGGGAGAGGTAGTGTAGAGGAGGTCTGGGGGGGAGGGGGATGTGTTGCTGAAAGATGGTTCAAGGTTGGAGGTTCGTTATACCCGGGTGGCATCGACTTTGGTCCAGTTGGGGGCATCCCTGGGGGTCGCGGGTGGTGTGGATACATGCTGTGTTGATGCATTGATGTCACAGGTGTGCTCAGCCCGTACTTGCTTTCTGTAAAATAAGTCACACTGGAATCAGTTTCTAGCACTGTGTAACACAGCGGGGTGCATCTATCCCCTTCTTCATCTGCAGTACTTCCATACATGTTTTTTCTCAAATCCAGGTTTACTGATCAACAATGTACACAAACATCCGTGGCTGAGCAAAGATTTTAAAAATTCTGTTAATTTCACTTTATATCAAATTGCAAACATCCACTAAATCCACAGAAGTTTAAGCTGAAAAACCTCTAACACAAAGGAAATGCATCTCTTTTGTGATTCACACATGAATATGAATATCATCAATTTGAAAAATCCTATTTTTTTATCTGATCTTCACAAAGAAAAAAGTGGAAAGAAAATTTTAAATTGTCATGCATGCTTGATAAATTTAAATCAATGTTGGATGAAATAAAAATTGTAACTTATGAATACATTTTTAAGTTCGATTTTAATCAATATTTTCCGCTAGCAGTCCATTACAATCCATAGAGGAGGAAGATTAAATCAACACACTAATTCTTTGCATTTAAACAAGACTGTGTTCAATTTTCCATTTCCGCTATAGCGTCTTGGGTTCAGAAATTCAATTTGTTACTGATCGGGTTAACAAAAGAAAACATCAATCTCAAGTTATCTAAACTTCTGGAAATACAGGACACACAGTAACACATACAGAAAATGTGAGATAATGCCATGTTTTACAAGAGAATACAACCTGCTTCTTTTTGTTCATAAAAGATGGCTGTACATTAGCTAAACAAATCAATTGCTTAACATTTTTAGCAGTTTGCAGAACGCATCATAGAGACCTCCAATTTTTTTTAGATAAAGAAGCTTTGACAGGAACTTAAAAAAGTGGTATTTCCAATCTAAAAAAAAAAAATCAAATGAACAATGAATCTCAGCCGGAAGAGGTGCTTCAACATTTCATATATTCGGAAAAATAGATTTTCTATCAGTACTTTTTTCAAGTGTCCCGTTTAAGTATGATCGAGAGTCAAGTTTTGCAACAGAATTAGGTCACGAGGACACTTGTGTAGGATAACTAGATTCTATAGTGGCTACTGTTTGGAATGGACATTACACGATGGACACAACATGATGTAATTCACCCAAAATCAGACAAAACATTCTCATATCAACCTACCCTGGCACACATAACTTAAGGAAATCCAGCTCTTCAATTCATCACCATTACCATCAACTTTATAAAACGCCATCAAACGCAGAAAGCATTAATAATTATGGTATCACGTAATTCGTCTATTGATCACAAAATTTCCAGACAGCCAATTTTATGACCTTCTGAATCAGAACATTCTTCTAAACATGCTGGCAAGTACATTAAAATTTCTAGTATAAGAAAAAAATCCATGAAAATGATGACAACTTTGTCCTTTTCAAGTTAGGAATAGTCCAATTAACACTTGGTAATTCTTTGTTTTGCTTCATGCATAGCACTGTACTTTGGCAGTATTTTGCAGTTCAAAATTCAAAAGAATTTCCTGCACAAAAATTCAAATATAGACTTTGAGGTAATTGTCTTTTCCAGTGCAATGTACACAATGGGTGTGGTAAAAATGAATTTCTCTATATTGAATTATTCAATTTTTTATAGTATCAAAATCACTTAGCATTCCATATTTAAGTACCCGACATCTATACAAGCCACTCCATAGAAATCCATTACAAATGTTTAAATCAGTCAGGTTCAGCAGGATGTTGCCAAAGAAAAAACTCCACAAGGACACAGAGATCAACTTCTTTTAAAATAATATTGGAAAACTAAAAAGTCTGAGACTGCTCCATAAAGTAAAACATAAATAAACCTCTGTGTAGAAGTTCAGTTTTATATTCCTGAAAAAGGGACTGCATGAAAATAATATGTTGAAATTCCCATTTCGTGATTTGAAAAAAGATATTGTGCACACATACACAAAAAAAAAAAAAGAAAGAAAAAAATATCAGATTTCATGATATCTGTGGCACAGGTTTGAAAAGAAGTGTCACAAAATTACGTGAAAAAAAAGGAGAATTGACTGATAGTTTGGCATTTTGGCATTACAATGTTTGCACTCGTTTTAAAAGAATATGAACAAAAAATGAAATTTAAAAAAAAAAAATACTAAAGCTTTAACAGCAGATGCAATCTAAATAAAGTGCTGTTAAAAAGCAATCACTGATGCTATATTCCTTTGGACTGGAGGGTGTGTTGCTTCAAACAAGTTAGAATACATTCATGGTTTACACTGAGGCAATATACTGGGATTACAGCCAAAACAAAATATATTTTCTAGTGTTACTTAAAAGTTAAATTTATCAGGAAAACATATTTATTTGTATCAAAATACATCTTTTTGATTTTTTTAAATTCAATATATCACTTATCTTATTCTTATAACCACTGGATGATAATGTGATAAAGTTTTAACACAGCACTCAAGTGGAGCTGGTTGATTGTCCTTCCCCTAGCGCAAACATCCGTACATCAAAGTACCCCATTGGAAATAAGCTTTTGAGCTTTCATGGGTTATCCTTGGTATTTATGTATTTATGTTTGTATGTATATGTATATACCGAACAAACATTTAATTTAATTATTTTTTATTTGTTACTTCAGATAAATACCCTATCCATACTTATCAAATAAATTTACTGATTATGCATATACAACCTGGTTTAAGTGTTTTGTTTTCACAGAAAAAAACATAAAATTTTTAATACTATCATAATGAATTAATAATCCACTGATTATGCTTTTTTTTAACTCAATAATAATTGATTTCCATGATCAATTTAACAATGCAATACCAAATAGTTCAGCCAATAAAAAGGATCATCAACTGCCCGTAGCTAGGATTGCATCAGTGGTACTATGTCAAAATACAAATTACCAAATCATAGACATTTGTAGTGGACAAGGCAACAATGGTACGAGCACTAGAAAATGTACCAGTACTGATCTAAGTCTACAAATACTGTCAATCTTTTTCTGCTAATTTCAAATCTTTCAGTTTCTTGTTTTGACCATTCCTCAGTAACCCAGTTTACATACAACAATCAATTTAATTTTGAATACATCAATTCTTCTGCATTATTCATTTCCACTGAAGCAAATAATTCTAAACAATTTGTTTAAAGTTAAAATAAAAGTTAAAATAAATAAAAATGAAATTCAATTATCTACAACAATAATAAGTAAATGAATAATTTAACGAATACAGAACCTAGAAATGCATACTTACTCTGAGACTTAAATGCTATGATGTAATCCATAGGGAAACCGTAGCAGGACTGGACATAGTATATTTACAGGGCTATTAAATTTCAAGATCAAAACATTTAAAAAAAATCTTAATTTTGATTTTACAAAAATCAAAGATCAAATATATTGGAAATCTTAATTTCAGATTGGCACAAACATTCAGATTGCAGTTAATTTACATGTATGTAGACCATATGATTACAATTTTCCCACGCTTCAATTCCTCATTTCTATTCTTATCCACAATGAACTGCAGATACAACTATTTCCTGTTTTACGGACAAACCACTTGACAAAATACACAGTACTATATGATTGCATTTTTTGTTTAAATTCAATTCCTGCTCACGACCAACCTCTGCTTACATAAAATGGTTCATTTCCTTGAAATGTTGTGAAATTTTCATAACTGACCCTAAACAGTAACAAAGACAATGCATTGTACTTTTATAAGCACTGTGTGAATAAAGATTCTGGATGTAAAATTCCTGATAAATTGATTCACACCAATCCATAGACAATATAAATGTTATATATATAGTATTTTACTTTTATACACCCTCTGCACCAATACCATTTCATTTTATTGCAGAAAGGCTCATCTGCAATAATTTTTTGTCTAAATCAAAAAAATTAAATGGAGGGTTTGAAAAAAGATTCAAAAACAAGATTAGGGTTTCTTTAAATTGCCCTCCTATAAAATTAAGTTCTAAATGACTGGCGACAAAATGCATCGAATCACAGAAAATGTTATGATGTACCAGTCATGTGATGTAGTCAATTAAAAAGAACTTGAATTAAAACTTTGTTACGATTTCTTACCCTGATACATTGCAATCCACCAAATGTGATCACCCTAAAAGGAGTCATTTGACTGATATATAGCATCGCAAATTATTTTTTGGCTCTCGACAAACAACTCATAAAAGCCAGGATCATGAACCCCGCTGAGGATATAAAAACTACTATATTTCTCCTAAAAATGACCATCAAGTTCATTCTAAAAAAAAAATGCCAATTACGGCATCCCTTCACAATTACTTCATTTGATATCATATAGTATCAATGCAACAGCTAAACAATTTTCTGAAGAAAAATAAAAAATCATTCTCAGGTGACTACGATTAAGAAAGAATTAAAAAAAAAAAAAAACTACTCACCATGCCCATAGATCCTATGAAAAACTGATTTAAATTTGGTCATCCTTTTAAATTATTTACAACTGTAAGACTGCCAACAAATTGTCTTGATGACCACTATAAAAAGTTTCAAAATGTGCACACAAGTTTCATTAAAAAGTTTATAATTCAGAAATTATGATTTTTTTCTCTAAACGGACCATTCCCATCACAGTTTTTTCCGTCTGCAATCAATTAGCACTGAAGTTACTCCAATCATTGTCCTTTCTCTCTTGCCAACCATGAAATTAACGCTGACATTAAATGTTTTTAAAAAAGACAGCGAACATCGGTGACACTATGTTTAATTATAATCATATGCACGTTTCTTTCGTTATTGTAAGGACGTAGCATGTAATGTGGAGAATAGTTTTGTTTGCTCTGTTGACGATGTCGTAATAATGGAGAGTTCATTACGGGATGCAAAGATTGATCGCATCATGGTACAAAATTTGACACTACTTTACAGGGGAGCACAAGATAGATAAGTTTTCCATTTATCATGAATGCCCGCAATCTTTTTTCGCAAAAGGCCAGATTTTTCAAACAGATACTGTTTCACTCATACAACACTGCCAGCTATTACTTTTAAAGTTGGAAGGTGATATCGAATGATCTCTTAATAATATGGTTTGAACAAGGATTAGAAACTTTCCTGAGCTCCATTAACGTAATAAAATTTCTGAAGAAAGAAAGCCAGTCGTCAAAAAACCAACTTGCACGATAAACACATAATCCAAGCACAAAGTGAATGTATAGGATTCTCCATCCAGGAGATGAAACACCCAAAAGCTGATCTCCTTTTGCTCAGAAAATCATCCCATACACACCACACCATAAGATGAGAGCTAATGAGATGACCAACAATTTGTAACTCTGTGCATCATTTGAATTGAGGGATGGTATACCATGAAGTCAAGTGGGGACAGGAGAAGTATGAATTGTGGATGGAAAAAATTAATTGAATGACCAAGCAAGACCATGTTCTGGGTTTGTTAGTGCCACAGTCTGCCTGGCAGTCCAAATCACCACTGCTCTGCTTTTCCCTGGGGGTCAGTACTAATCGACTGGATTAAATAATGTGGCTTCACTCTATCCCCTTGCACCTATCTCTCGCCTTTTGGCAACAATTGCTAGACAAAGTGAAAAAAGTGACAGAGAGACATGAACCATATCTTTTAATAATCTATCACAGATGTGTCTTGTGGTACATATGTTGTATGCCTTGGAAGTGAGTTGTACTATATTCTATGAAATAATAAGAGTCAAAGGTAACCTTTTATAGGAGTTCAAAAGTTGAAAAGGCTTAAAGAATATCACTAAAGCATGCCTATATGCTAAAGAACAGTTTACTGCTAATCATATGGAGAAGGCGTTTCTGCTATGACATTTCAGCTGACGACAAAGTTCTAGACAAATCAAGAAAAAGCACAAGAACACAGTAAAGTCTATCTGTCAGCGATGACCAAAACATTATGAGTTCCATCCATCTAAATCAATTGTTTGCCAACCAACAGCGAAGTAGTTTTTGGCTGCCAAAAGAACAAACAACTTATTGCCACACCAACAAAAACGTTACGATGAAGAAAATTTTTTATATTGAAACAGTCCGTTTCCGTCTCGGAGCAATAAAGTGACACAATCAAAATCTGAAAATACTGTTAAAAACTTGCTTACTTTTTCGCCTGTCAAAGCGAGTTAAATTTGACTTGTTCGCTGTCATTGCAATTCACGATAAATTGAAATCCTGCCCGAAAATTTCTTGTCTACACTTATCAACATCTAATTTTAATTAGTTTATGTCCGTGTTTAAGGAAATCGTAGGAATGTGAAAATATATGACCTACACTCTATACCACGACATAACAGATGGCATTTTCCTTGCAACAGTTAATTAAAACATTACTTAAGAAATCCCGTGAAAACATTATTCACCGCGTAAAGGTTGGTTCAGTTTAAAAAAATCTAGGTTTCACGACTCTCATGCACTCACCAGTGAGGCCAGCTCTAATGTAAGGTAAATCTCGTAGATACTTTCAATTTCTAAAACTAATCTATTGCTGATTTAACTGTACTATATTTGTAATTATTGCTATTACTTCATAATAAAAACGCATGAATGAGGATGAACATTATTTCTTTCTCGTAGAATTTGTAACATCTCAAGTTAAGTAATGTGGGGAGAAATGAGTTTAAAATATATATATTACTGGTGACTATATTATAATGTATTAGAACTTTTTAAAAAGATTAATAATACGCTCATTCATATCCATAACAATTTCTTAATCCATGGTGGACTAACCTTATAAAACAGTATATTTTTGACTACTGTAATACATTAATTCTGCCATATACCTTTCACTCTAAAACAATTATTTTGATGTCCAGTAGCACCTGCTCTGAGTCAACTTTTCTAGGTAAGTGTCCAAGGGGAACCAGTCTGTACCGCACCCTGCCTGGCACTCCAGCCATCGGTGAACAGACGTATGGCCTCTGTCAGCCATCATTCTGTCCCCTTGTCCACCACAAAACCCCATTACAGACTTAATATAGGACTGGCCTTTCATACAGTGACTTATTTTATATATTTTATTGCTAGCATTCTCTTTTTCTTGAAGATTTTGTGTACTTGTTTTTCATACACGAAACAAGTTATAAAAAACCCACAAGAGTGAGAAAGAAAGGAAGAGATTTTTACACAACTTGATCTGGATTCAGCTGCACAAATGTTTGTTGTAGACAAATGTTCAATATTTTTTTTTAGAGCAACTAGATTGCATTAATTCCTAGCTAATTAAGTATAAACATGGAGATATCATTCTCTTGACTTACCAGTTGTAGAAACACCAATAACAAAATTTTGCCAGATCATATCTCGGTTTTTCACTGCTTTCATAAATATAAACTAGCTAATATATATACCTTAGCAGGAAGGGAAAATCACATCCCTTTGAATTCAATGTCATGAAACATAATCCAACAGAATCATGTATTGTTGTTATTTTGTCTACAGGAAGTACTACAATATTCTGCCTTATGTTCAATATATTTGCTGAGGGAGGTGTATTAATTTTCATTTTTTATTGCTGCATCATTTGAGACTTCTTATCTTAAAAAATTCTCCAATGCCCCCCCCCCCCCCAAAAATCAGGGTATTTAAGAAATAAATTTCATTTACTTCATGCTGGTGTTAAGTGTTGCAGTTCAGAAGCTCATGTATTTTCAAGAATAAAATCTATTTTTTGTATTTACTTCTGTGGAAATTCCCAGCCATTAAAACAGACCTACTACATTTATCAAGTAGTTTTGTATTCATACGCACATTGTTGACAACTGCAGCACATTGATGAGGAAATGCCTACCATTACAATTTGTAGAGATACCAAAGGCAAAAACATTGGAAATGTGAATATACACGTATATGTATTACGCAGATTTTACATACATCGATACGGTTCAAAATCTGGTGTGCTTAACAATTACGATATCACCACATACCGATAATTAAAATTATTCATTTATTACCTCTTCCTGTTTTGTTAATCAGTGCAGACATTTTCACTTATCTTTTTCCTTTCTCTCCTCACTCTTAATTTATATGCACAGAAGAAAATTTCAAAAGAAAGAGCAAAAAAGAAAAAAAGAAAAAGAAAGTCAAAATTGATCCTCATTTCTGACCGTACCTTGTGTAGTGCAGATGATGTGGTTACTACCATTCATTGTGTGGTTGCTGTGGTGACCATCTGGAGGGGAATATGGTTCAGATTCTGGTGGGCTGTCTGGGAGAGTGCTGGAACAGTATAAACATTTCTGTAAGTCATAAACACAAAACAAGACCCTATTTGCAGTATTTGTCCGCTTTCATAATCAAAGGAATAATTTTTACCATTTGTATGCACTTGCTTCCTGCAAAACAGGGAATGTCCTTTACACAATGTACTTCATAGCAGATGCTGTCAAAGGCAATGTTACCAACTAACATCACATGTTGCAGGAAACACTCAGTCTCCCTGACACATAGTTCGTTTTTTGTTTTTTGTTTTGGTTGAATTCAGAGATATTTGGAGAAATTGGTATTTTTGACATTTCTATGCTTTGATTTGACCATATATGGTACTGGTAAATAAAATGTTTCCAGCTGAACACAATGTTATAAGAAATGAACACAGAGACAGAGTAGCTAATCCTGGAAATTTCTGATTACTTTTGTATTAAAGATTGTGCAACTATGAATGCTCTCTTATCTAATTGCTTTTTATTCTGAATATAATGTTTTAATCCAAGCTTATAATTTTAAATTAGTATCAACAATACATTATGACTATCAACCTACACCTCTTTTAATACATTTATCATTAAACTTGAAGTTAGCCACTACATATTTCAAAAGGTAGTTGATCAAAGCTACTAACTTCTACCATGAGTACAGTATAGAATAGCCATGGCAATGAAAATAAAGGAATTTTACCTTTCAACCCTCTGACAAGAACTTTAATTGAATTAGACTGGTCTAAAGTGTAATGGCATTTGTACAGATAGCATCTACAATTAAGCCATTCATTTTCAACCTGTGCCTGTTACGTTCCAGCCGATTGGCTATATCAAACAAGTTGTACCATGAACCTCGATTTCTCCTTTGCCAAAGCAATATTAGATTGTAACTGAGAATGTTCGTAAACCTTAGAAAATATTTTGCTTTCTATTAAAGTAAAAGACCAAAAACATGATATATTTCTTTTGATTTATGGCCAATAATTGAGAAAAAAATAAATTTTATTAAATGACATGCTCCTGTATGGATACCATCAAAATAAAATAATAGATATGGTCATGACATATGCTAAGGCCATCCTCCCACATTGGGAAAATTTTATGAATGGAGGGATTCTACATTAATCAATTTAATCCCCCCCCCCCTCCAAAAAAATTATTTATACTAACAAAATAAAACACAGGAGTGTGTCAAAAACATAAACAATGGAACATCAATGTCTCAAATTTCTATTTCTTTTTTTAGACATCAACAGAAATAACATGAAACTGACATTTTATTTTCTCAACAAATAGCATTGCCCTTAAGTTTATTCCCTGGCTAATTCCTCCATTAATATTCTATACTTACAGTAAAGCCAAGCAGCTGGTAGTACCAGCAGTCCGACGTTAGCCCGACCCAACACAATGTGGTTTGTTTAGATGGTACAAACTAAAGACCAATACCACATGTCAACCTTATTACTGTTTTCTGCCACTGGCAAAGCAAAAATTATCCTTCATGCTCTCCCTCTTTAAGTGTATTGTCCCCTATAGGAGAATGTCTTTCTGACCCACAAAATGACGTTTAGGACAGTGAGACAGACATGAAATTTCTTTCCAAATATGTTTTTTTTTTGGAAAAAGACCTTTTCAAGAGAGCTAAAGGTTTCACTACTAATTAATTACTATGAAAAGTATGCCCCCAAAAATGCTGCTTATCTCAATGATAATGTTCATGTCACTGTGACCTTGAACAAAAAAATATTTAGTCAAAGATTATTACATAAAATCATGTCTTGAGGTACAAATAAGTCATGTATAAGGTTAATTTAATGATTTCAACACAGAAATTATTGATTTTCAGAGAAATTGGAAAATGTTAAATTTCAGGGCATGAAAAGCACCTCGTCCTGGATAAAATATTGAATTTTCATCACTTGCAATTAAAATTTGTTAGACTAAATTTATGAATTAATTTTCAATCTAAATGTTTGCAAATAAACAAATGATCTGTGGAATCAATATTTAATTACAAATGGCAACAGATATCTGTAGGAAACATAGCAGCATCACAAAAAAGGGTTTTAAAAATATCAATATGGCCCCACATAAGCTAAATATTTTTTCACTGGACTTTGACAATTTAATGAATATTGATTCAATTCACGAAAATTAACTAGTTACCATACTATTTTTAACCTCTTTCTTAACATAATTATAATTTCCAAGAGTTATATCCCCCTACGTACAATGATAACAACATTGAAGTTAATCTTCCCTGTTCACAATAGGCAATGCCTGCCAAACATCTCATTTCCTGCATCATACAGCAACTACATATTACAGCTAGATTTGAGAATACTTGAACTACCATCGCAAGTAACATCTAAAAGTTGCGTATAATAATAAAATAACCAGAGTCTGTATTTCCACACTTGTTAAGTGATCGTGATTCCAGTTCCCCATAACTTACAGAAAATCTAGTGTACAGTGAATTCCCTGTATTTTGTGGCATCACATTTTTTGTAGATTTTGTGGATAGTCTATATGTGTATATATCCAATGTATGTATAAATGTATAACTGAGTATTGGTACAATAAATTGTCAACAGGTGGTAATCCACAAAAAATGCATTGCTTCACAAAAAACTTATGAATTCACAACCACACCTATCCTCTTCACTCCCTGAAGAGGTCGTAGTAAATTTGTTCATGATCAATTTGTGTAAGATCTATATTTTTGAAAGACGCATTGAATTTCTCTGCTTATACGTACGGGTTCATAAGCCGGTTATCATAACCTTGTTGAATGCCGTTGATGGAATTGCTAATCCCTGTGCAGCTGTACAGTCCGTTCATTGGGCTTTGTGTCTGGGTGTGGGGCGGGGTGGAGGTGAGGGGGGCATGGGGGTTTGCCAGGTGGTTGAACTTGTAGCACTCGTCCAGTTGCTGCGGGGGAAGACTTGGGAGGTTCTGGGGGTGGACGGGTCGCCCGTTGTTGGGGTACGCTATGGCGGGAATGGCTTCCTCAGGGAGGCACCTACAATGAGATCTATAACATCAAGCAATGAATGGCGAAATAAATTCATCGGATTTTCTAAAATTTTGCAAGTCTAAAGTGTACCTGCAATACAACAATTTTTTTTTAATTATATCTCGTATATCTTTTCCAAATACTGTCCAAAAACAAGTTCTGAATAAGTCAAATTATTTCACTGTCACCAATAATGTTCACTGCCACATTGTGTTTCCATGACGTCTATAGTTATATAGCCACATCGCACAGCTGGGTTTTTTGTAATAAAAACCATATCAAGTGGACAATCTATCAATAATTACATCATTGAGGAGGACATCAGAACTTTAATTACATTGTTTTAAGTACCTCCTTTGCCTAAAACAAAATATTTGCAGAGATGTCAAGATTATTATTATTATACTAGACTGATCTGGATGATTCAAACCATCACTTCTGCCCTGATAATATCATGGCTGCCATTTCATACAAACATAAACTAAAATTAAAGAGCTGCGCATAACATTATTTTAATTTGTGTTAATGTGCATTCACAGTCTCCCGAATTTAAGTCAGGAGGCTTTCCCATACAGAATACATGTGTAACGCTTGTTTATTGTGGGAGATTTTTTAACAAATAATATACATACGCTTTTTGTCTGAATCTCATATCTTATAATAGGCTGAATATTACCCCCCACCCCCACCTCCCACCCTCCAAATGATATCAGCAACAGGTTTCAAGGGAAAAATATCCAGACTTTATCCACGTTTAATAACAAAACCAACATGAAAAATCCCTGTGAAGTATTTTCAATATTTCACAAAAGTATAGAACGATATATCTATCATCCTCAATAAAAATAATTCAACACTGCGTCCAATCACAGAATCTCCACACATAAATGAAGTCAAAGGAATTCAATCCAAATTCCTTCTAATCAATTCTAAATCAAAGATTGTGACACCAAAAAATACAATTGTAAATCACAAACTAATAACTTTCTCCAGTGTACATCCATAATTACCTCATGTTTGCTTCACATTAAATATGCAAAGTACATTTTACAATAATGATCCTGTACAGATTCACTTCGCTGATTGTCCATGTGAATGATCAGAATACATAACCAGGAGGAAGATCTGACACATCAAAGAAGCTACTAATTAAAATTGATGAATTAAAAATCAAATCTATTAGGTCCCTTTTGCACCTCTCACAAATCCCACATAAAACAAATTAGTGTTTGGAGTAGAGGAAGAGCACACAATTTTTTTTTTAAAAGTGAGCAAACAAGAATTGATTGTCAAAAAATAATTTGAACAAAAACTATTGTGTACTTGGAGTAAATAACATGTAGAAGGGTTCCCATCGGATGGGCTGTGAGCTGTGTAGCAAATAAAAATCTGCAATTATATAACAAAGCTTAGTGTAGGGAAGAGCCTGGCACATCCATACACCAATGCCTCTAATTAAACCAGCCCCTGATGTTTAAATCACTTAAGTTGAAGAAAAAAAAAATCTTCTACGTTTAATTCTGTGTTGAACTTTTCATGAATTTTGTGGGAAAAGGATTCAAAATGCAAGTGGAATTTGAAGTGGTTTAGATACCCTCTATTATAATTCAAACTACATATAAAAGACTGTGCTGTCAATGAGTTTTATCCCGGTTGTGGGCTTCACCTTTGAGGTGAAGCAAAATGAATTTTTGTATGACAGCACTTTCTTTACAAATAAAATATTCCTAATTCAAAATGAATATTTTTTGATTAAAAAAATAAAATAAAAACAACTACAAAAGTTTAGATTTCCTTACCAGGAAATATCTAACACACTTGAAAGCTGTCATAATTCAAACTCTGTCAAGTTGAAATCAAATGTTAACATTAATGACTATTCGTTTGAGAGAGTTTAAAATGAATTAAGTTTGTTTACCTGTACATGTCAAAGCTGGGTCATTCTGGCTACCAATATTCCATGTATATTTGTCCAAAACAATGCAGTTTTTTTCACATGTCACTCACAACTGAGAGAATAATCACAGAGAACGCAGAAAATATCAACAACTGTATATACTCAGAGAGTAATCAAAATTTAAGGAAATGCTTTCATTACACATTAAGCATTTTTTTCAATCACTTTTAAGCCCATTTGTAGTGGATTTATTTGAATAACAGAATACATAAAGCAAGAACTCTGATTTTCCACTCCACTGAATTTGGATTACTCTTTTTAATGGAATTCCAAGTTCTTATCATTTGACAATATTTAGTACATATATCTATATCCTGTTTTTACATTCACTTTCTTAATGTATACACACACACAAATTTTGGACGGTTAATTTGCTGGAATCAGGTTTGTCAACAACCTTTTTTCTCCTCCAGCAACTGATGCACAGCAGATTAGGCTTTTCACTGTATGCCCGAACAAATCACCCTGATTAAAAATCATTCACGATGGTGTGTGATCGCGGAGGACTTTTAGTGCCCAGAGTGCTTTCTATGAGCGTACCCTGAAGTGGGACAAATCATCAGGTGTGTAAGAAGGCGGAACAAGTTACCATTGACCCTAACCGTGGCCCTAGGGTACAATGTCTTCTCATTATTGTATATCCACCACTCAGCTACTATTTACTTATGACTTAATGAAGCGTGCATGGTGTCATTTAACAGACGTAAAATAAACAAAAGGTTGTCAGCCTTTACATGTGTACTAACTGTTAATTACTCTATTATATAAGGTCATATTTCTCTGTTTTACATCCATCTACTCATCAATATCTATACATCATCATGGCAGGTTCTGATTCTATATTCAAAAGCAGTATATTGGAAGTAGTCTGGTTTTTTTCCATGGTATATAAAACTGCAACATTGAGAATCTTTCTCAGTCAATGTTCAGACATCTATAATTCATACCTGAAGGCAACTAACACGGCCTCGCATTGCCAACGACAATCGGCACCGGTTGTCGCCTGGTACGTGCGGCTCGTGTTACAGTGGTACGACTTTGAACGTCTTGTCCAAGCTGTCAGGCTTCAGAAAACCACCGGTTTAGACACCTCTCTCACTGTGCTTACAAATAGTCAGCCTAACTCCATTAAGATTACTGTGCTATGTTGAATTGTGAAAATAATAAACCAGTGCTTCATTACAGTATTGGTTGGGTTCCATTGTTTGATTTTGAATACATTTATTTACACTCCTCTTGAAGGTGAACAGATAAATTGATGAAACATCAAACTGATTGATCACCTTTTTTTATGGATTTTTAATTTTTTTTTTCAGAGTGATGTCATGCACTATATTTTCAATAAATTAAAATACTAACATGCTTCCGTGTACACACTCATTTTTGAGGTCACACTTTAGAATTATCAATCAAAAAGAAATTCCACTGAGTGCCCATTACCTTCTGATCTCCTTATCAAGATAAGGAAAGTTGATGTCAAAGATCATATGATTACAACAACCATTATTGATAACTTGATAGTACAATATGGCAATAAATTATTTTCATTAGCTATTGGTAATACTTTTGATTCTTGTAAAGGAACAAAAATTCTGCTGGAGGCAAATGACATACAGGTGATGGTTATTGTATTGCAATTAAACATCCACAAAGCCAATTCTCCCCCCCCCCCCCCCCCCCCCCCCCCCCCCCCCCAAGTCTTTTTTGTCAATTTTTGGCAATTTAGACTGAGAGATACCAGTACGTGTATATTGCCATTTTTAAGCTACTGACAAACAGAAAAACTGTACAGAAACTGCTTCAAATATCATTTTCATTGTTGCAGTCTGATAAAGTCTACATGCACTTCCAAAATCCCCAAAAACTTATGACCAAAGGGAAGTAATTCAAAATCACATTTATCATATAAAATAATAAGAAAATCTGACTGAACACGTTAGTCAGTTGTTCAGATTGATATACATTAATTACTGAAAACACAGTAGTTATAGAATGATTTAGCACAATATGCAAACATTTATCAAAAATACAAATATGCTAATGATTATTCAGTGTCATCACTCTCATGGCAACAGTACCTGGTGCTGATGTCTTGGAGAATAATTAACACAAATATTTGTGTTTGAATATTCATTCATTTCTGTGTGCACTACGTAACATTCCATGTTAAGTTTGGTGACATTGAGGGAATGAGTGGTTCCTGAAAACTACCACATTTATTTCCATAGAATTCCCTCAGTACTGTATAGTACCACTGCAGACTATCTAATTTAAAAATACTTATTCTTGGCAGGCTGTGGTAAAAATGAAATGTAATTTCAAAACTCCATGGTAAATGGGATTCACAAAAATTTAAATTAGTGATGGTGTATTCTAATCTCTCTCTCTCTCTCTCTCTCTCTCTCTCTCTCACATCATCCATTATCCCAGCTAATTTATCTAAGTAGACTGGAAAGAGTCACACCAACCCTTTATTAATTCTGATAGTCTCAGCGCTTAAATACCACCACTAGGGACCAATATAGTCCCAGGATTTGACTCTATATTATTCAATGTAAATTGCTCTGGTTACATCTGTAGATATTTCTACCAGATACTAAAATCAATTAGCATTTTATATTCCAACTTTGTACTACATATTTAATGCAATATCATAGTTAACAGTAATGAGATGTTCTTGTAGAATTTTCATATATCAAGATCTCCTTAAAGCTTTATCATCACTAAACAAGTTCATGTTGAAAATTCCACCAAAATTTATATATGATTTATAAATTCTTTTTACTTTATGGTATTGAGAATTTTAAATAATGATCTGCATTTCTCATGCAATCTATACTTTATCACTAATTTCAATCTATGATTAAAGCATTAATTTCCTGTATCTATGTGTTACAATTTTTTTTAGGGGGGGGGGGGTGTTTACCAAAATGTTTCACCCCTCGTTCCCATTTTAAACAACACACACCATGTATCCCTACTGAAGGGTAATTTAGGGTAATTCTAAATTTCAGTTTTGAATTCACCCATGCAGGATAAAAACAAAGTGGGACAAAATATAAAAGAGGGGTGAAAATTTCCCTGTATTTATGAGGGTAATACTATTCTTGCAATTCTGACCAATTCCAATTTTTTATCCTTCAGCTAGTGACAGACAAGAGGATTGGACATGGAACCACCAATTTCAACCTCTTCATTTTACCACAATGAAAATCAGGAAGCTTCAATGGGAATCATGATTAATAGGGATTCAGAACTCATGTAAGTACTACCTTGTACATTCTAATTTGTGTCTAGATCCTAAGGATATGTAAAACACCACTAACCATTAACTCAATCGGGGGTGGGGTGGGGTGGGGGGTAATTTGACTACAGTTATTTTAAATATAACCCTTGAGAACACAATTTGTGCATTATTAACTGCAATTCTTACAAGAAAACATTATACTTGTCACAATAATGTACTTTGAACATAATTTCATCCTCTGATCAACATTTTGCAATATAGAGCCGATATGAAATTTGTTTTTGGAACTTGCACTAACACATAATAGAATAAAAGTGACATATCATATAAACCCTGATTAATAGCCATTGTGAGTTATCAAACTACAAAACTGACAAGGTCATTCAGGGACTTGCTATAAGCTTGCTGACCTTGACCTTTGAAATAATCATGCTTTCCTCTGATCACACACTTTCCACTTACAAATTGAATATGAAATGTGCCATTTAGAAATATACAAGTTATTACATGTTATACAATCCAAAGTCATTTTAATTTTTGCCCAGACTTTTGACCTCAAAATCCGTAAGTCAGTCTGTCCACTAATGTGGGTCAAACAAGAGGTTCAAAGGCCTTTATCAACAAACAAAAAGCTTAAATAAATCGATGATTATGCATTGCGTGCATCTTTTAAACCCAGGGATTAAAAGTGATGTTCATTTTATGGCCTGGGCAATTTTTTTTTTTAATTTTATTGGCAACCCATTTATTGGTGACCCATCACACATTCTCAGCTGCATGGTATAAACAGTATGAACATATCATATTTATCTAATACAAAGCTATGGTCCAGAGAAATCTTTCATATCTTTCTTTTCAACAGTGACCTTGACCTTGACTAAATAACCTATGTTCAAAGTCTTTGACAACTAGTTAGTGATAAACACTAAAGTTAAGGATCATCAAACTGTTCATTAGTTATCTTTGTACCTATACTGCTAGGTATGTGCTTGCCTCTATTACAAAAGTAGGACCCATACAATTAGTGACCTTGAGCTAGTCTAAATTACTTTGGTTCAAGTGTAATGTCATACTCTCTGGTGGTAAGGAACTTCTTTGATAAATAAGTCATTTTACTAATATGTCTCTTCAATACAAAAAGTTATGGCCCCGACACCAAGTCAAGGATGGAAGAACAAAAAACAGATACATGTAGACAGGAAGAGATAGTGAGTCACTGATATATCATCCAAACTTTCTTCTCAGTTTATATCTATGCAACCATTTTGTTTGTTAGCTGTTTAAGTCAAGAAAATTATTTTCAAAGATGCTGCGTTTTCAGTATACGAATTACCGGGTATAATACAACACAATGATATAGGGTCTGCACCCTTGACCCAAGGATCAGAGGTCTCACAATTTTTGTAGTGACCCCCCTGTTCATTATAACAATATTCAATCAGCTTATCAGGTAGATTTCTAGGAAATTTTCTTTAAAAGATTTAATGTATTTTCACAGTACAATCTAGATAGCCCCTTCCTCGAGGCATGAATTTCACAAATTTTGTAAAGGCACACATGATATGCGCTTCATGAAATGTATATGCTGGCATGAAGCATTACAAGTATTTTCAAAAATTAAATTCATGTCTTAATTATGTACACATTTTATGCACTACATGTTCAGGAGTAGAGAAGATTCTTTATAAATTTATGACCCTCGGGGTCCACGAATTTCACAATTTTGGTAAAAGCCTCCATGTTCAGTTTGAAAATTCACTGGTTCTGTGCTTGGTGTCAATGATATCATTCCAAGAAAATCTTTAAAAATTGCAATATTCTTAGAGGTTATGATCATTATACTCCTAAAGCCCTAAAAAAAAGTATGAAATCAATATCATTTGTTCCCCTATCTCAAAATATGCTGCAGAAAGTTGCTCAAAATATGCTGCAAAAACAACTTTCATGTAGTTTCTGAGAAGTTGAAATTGTTAAAATAATGCAACAAGTCACCTAGATTTTACTCGAGTGACATTTAAATGTGTTATTGAAGAGATAGACACAAATTCCTATAGTTGTAGCTCCCACATCTTAGAAAGAGAGAAGGGGGGGGATAGTTGTAGCTCCCACATCTTAGAAAGAGAGAAGGGGGGGGACCTCTAATGAGTATTGAAGTGGTGATGTCAGGCAATTATATCACTTGGGTTCGAATTTACTATTCTTTAATATATATAATTGCCTGTGGGTTAAGGACATGCATACACAACATTAAAAATCTGACATTTTCTCTAAATTTATTTTTTCATCTCCTTGATATGAAGAGTTCTTGTATGTTTCCAAAATAGGTTTAAATTCTATATTGGTAGCAATATTACAATACTTTGTATATTGACCCAAGTAGCTCAGTGGTTAGATCACCTATAAACTTATGTTAATAAATGCAGTCTTGGGTCCTGCATTCAATCCCAGATTGTTCCAAAGATTTTCATCCCTTCTTAGCTACAATAACTTTGTAATGTCCATATATACATACAACCTTCTCTAATACATAAAGAATCAGGAACTATCAAATAGGCTATCTCTAAAACAGACATGGTAATATACCCAAAGATTTTTTTGTAGAAAAGAGATCAAATGCAAGTGAATTGTACATAAAATGTTACAGAAAATTATTGAGAAATGTCACATACATGTACATCCTTAAACTTCCAGCATTGTTGATTTACCCAATATGGATTAAATTAATGCAACTCAATTGAAATAATATATGTAGATGGGACCTTGAATTCTGAAGAACTTCATTTCCTCCCTCTTATAAACAGATTTTCTGTACACATGCTAGGAAATGTACCACGTACCAGGCATTGTTTAACTCAGTACCAAAGTGTGCAAGGTTTTCTCAAGATCACAGAAAAGAACCACGCCTGCACCTGGGAAAGGGGACATGCACTATTCATATATTAGATATGGAGCAGAATGAACACAAAACTTTATTTACATGAATTAGAATAAGGACAATCCTTTATCTTATAGGTCTAGTACTGTAACATATGTGAACATAATTTGATCATAGGATGAGAATTTTTATCATGTACCATGTATTAAGGAGGTATGCTACACCAGAGATATTTGATGTAGATGAAAAGTGGAGGATATATGTACAACAATATTTTGAAGTTGAAATTTTTCAAATTTACTTTATTTTGTCAAAAAATACAGTTTTAGTAGAAGATAATCTGAAAAAAATTTAAAATCCCTGCTGGACTCGAACCTGCGACCTACTGAACTACTCGGCTAGGTATTTAAATTGAAAAGGAAAAGTTAAATATTGTTGACATTGATTTTTTTCTCCATGATTTTAAAGGAAGTCAGCCATTATGATGATGTAGAGTACCTCCTTAACTACATGGTTTGTTTTGAAGGATGCAAAAGTGCAAAGAATAGTAACTCTTGTTTGACTTCAGAGGTAAATCATATATTAATTTAATGATATAACATAATATATGTAAGAGGGGGACAGGGGTTTCATTTTGCCAAAAAACATCTGTTCTGACTCTTGCATTTTTCACACACATTTGTATGAGAGCTTAAATTTTCACACAAATAATGTAATGATTTTCTCTATAGCAAAACTCTGTTGAACTAGACAACAAAGCAGTACGAAATAAAAAGGCTGGCAACAGGTATATCCCAATCAATCTGCCACTGGTCATTAATCACTAGTGTTGAAATTACTGCCTTCCACCTTTGTACAAATGGAAAATAATTACTGAATTTGACACCACACCGCATTCGCATCTAACTGTTGTCGCAGGCACAGTTTGTATTTTTCCTGATCCACCCATGAAATATGAAGCATTTAGTGAGAATTTAATCTGTGAATCTTCAATTTTCATGTCAGTTAGATATTGCTAAACAAAGAAATGCCACTTGAAATAGTCCTCCAGAATTGCCTTGTCGTTTTGTAAAGATGGATCACAGAAAATCAGATTTTATAAACTTTTACAGATAAAGAAAAAATCAAGATGGGTGGAGTTTTATTAATAAGTGGAGACAATCAAAATGCATTATCTCTGAAAAGAATGTGTGTCCTCGTGTCTGAGCTAAATAGTCTTGCTCATGTATCAAGAAGACAAAGAATTCTATTAATCACTTTTACATGCAGATGGAATTTAAGAAAAGAGAGGGGGAAATTCTAAATGAAACAAATTGATGGTAATCCGCTAGATATTTGTATTAATGGATGCCTAATGCATTTTTTTTTTTACTTCATGCACATTGTAATCATAGGTTTTTTTTCCACCCAAAGCATACTAATACCATCACAGGGCAGGTCATACAGACAATCATTACCCATCATTAATTTACAGCTGAAAAGTCATTCAGAACGTATAGTGAGAAACTAGATTTCTTTTGAAAATAATTTCTATTTATGAACAGGAAAATCAGCAAATTCTAGAAACCATTATTGTTTGAAATCATAAATGGAATCTGTGAAATATATATGGATATAGAAATTATAATATTCCATAATAATTAAATCCCAAAGTTTTTCTTATATTTCCTAAAACAATGCTTTAAAAAAAATCATATATAGACTAGAAACATAATCTGAATAAGATACAATGTTGAGTAATTCCTACATACCATAAAATTTTATCACAAACCCATGCAACATTTTCTTCAATTATACCTACATGTAAAATACCACATGGCATAACTTTAATGTATACTAGTAATTAATTAAATATGCTAATTAATTTTTAATTATTAATAATTGTAATCCTCCTACCTGAATCCAAGAACCTGTCAATATGAAATGATCCCTATCGGCGCATTGTAATGTACGTGTTCAAATTTCTTTGGTACCTCTACCTAACAATATCATTTATTTCAATCCCTCTAACCACAGCTACAATGAATATGCTTATTTCATTTTCCATAATTTTATGCCAATTGTTTCTCATTTACATACCCTCACATTTCATGTAAGTAAAATTCTCTAAACAATATTTTTGACTTAAATTTTCGAATAATCATTACAAATAAATGAATAACAAAAGTAAATCTGGATTTAAAATTATTACATTTCTATTCCAATTTTTTTTTTTTTAATTATTTATTATACTTGATTTCATTATCGAAGAACATTCAGAAAGTATGTAAAGAAAGATAACTGCACTGAAGCACATTATGGATTGTCTCTCTTGACACTGTGCAAAAATATTAATTGCTAAGGACAACAGCGAATTCATACAATGTAGTTATGTGAGACTGCAAATAGTAGCAATCTAGAAGGGGGAGGGGAGAAATTATGGCCTGTTGGGGTTACAACTACACTCCCTTTTTGGGGGGCAAAAATGTCACCACCACCCCCAAAAAATTTTCTTGATTTGCCCCTGTGCATCTATATCTCTAAGGTGCAGTTGATAGAAATAGTTGCTGTCAAGGGGTATAAAGAACTTGCAATTATCCTTTTATCCAAAAGAAATACAAAATAGGAATTCTGTGACACAATGCAAGATGATCAAAGTATCACATGAACCACTAAATAGTTTTAATTTGTCAAACAGTCATTCATGTTTGACACTATTTACTGGCAGATGTATTTTAGAAAAAGAAAAACGTTTGATTATAAAAAAAAAATTCATAAAGCAAAAATCTGTAGTGGTGAATGTATCATAAAAAGCTATAACTTCGAAAGAAAACATCTTCACAATTTTTTTTTTTATAAATGGAAGCTACTCGAACTGATGCAATCTTAAAGATCAGAAATACATGTTCTTTATCATATATTTTTAAAAACATTAACTGCATCTGTTTAACTCATTGGATTAAGGTGTTTAACTGGCAATCTAAGAGTCATGTTATTATTAATGATTTTACAGTACTAAAACTGCATTTCTTTTTTGGCTACATGAGGAAAAATCTTGGGACTTCCAACAGCACATCTTTATAATGCATTTCAGGCTATATTTCCTTTAACATATGGCAATTTTGATAACTGAGTTATACATCCTAATCTTCGGATGTAAAAGAAAGAAGTTATTCTAAGAAGTGACATCACCGATGTGTAACTATAGAAAATCATATTCCTCACAAGTATAGGGGACACATGTATTGGAAGTAATCTGGCTCAAATTCTATGTAATATGTTATGATAAAATCACAATTTTCCCCATTATAGCCTTTCTCTACAAATCTATCCATATTGTCAAAATATCTATGCAATGAAAATTGACTAAATTGAAGGAGCTTAGTTTTTCTGTTACTTTTAGGTTGACACATTAAGACATTGCAATATCTTTTCCTGTTAAGCAGCTAAGATACCCAGATTATATATTAATCATGTCAATCTTTTTGTGCCATCTGAAAATTAGTGTTGTGGGCCCTATATGCATCTTTCCTATTGGTAAAAACATATTAATAGCTTCAGTAGCAGTTTTAAGTAGAATTCATAAAAATTATATTTCCAATGCTATTGCCTTCAACATCTTTACAAATTGTAATGATGGCTATAACATCCCCCATAAATGTGCAGCATTTATGAACAATAAACATGGTACGCCTATTTCAACGCCTGGAAATTCAGACAGAAATGAAAATAGAATGTTATAGATAAAAAGAATAAATTTCTTTTTTAAAAATACACGAGGATATGAACTGCAACACTTCAAACCGGCATACTTTTTGTGAAGCGCATACAAAGTAAGTGCCAGGATGAAGTGTTGCCGTTCATACCCTCATGTATTTTCAAAAATAAAATTCATTTCTTTTCCTGAGAAGACCAAACCATCCTCTGGTGACAATTTTTCATTCCAGCATTTCTTAAAAATCCCTTTTAAAAATAGCATACAATGTATAAAAGCAAGCTATACAAATATACCCTTCATCAAAGTAAACTTCATTACACACACGAGGCCCATGGGCCACACATCACTCACACCAGTCACCTTGGCCCTGTTGCTGTTCAGCTGTGTGATTTTTAAAAGAGTTTTTGCAATCTTCATTCTTATGAAAAATTTTGACCCCACATTGTGGTCCCAATCTAGCCCCATAGGGTCATGTTATAACCATGATACATGATTGGTTGTATACTTCCCTCTTGAGAATATTTCACCCATATGGAGACATCACCATTGCCGGTGAAGGGCTGCAAAATTTCGGCCCATGCTCGGCACTTACTGCTTTTGAGTAGTGAGGGATCTTTGAATATCATGCCACACCAGCTGTGACACGGAGCCTCAGGTTTTGCGGTCTCATCCGAAGGACCTATTCTAACCCAGATCCCAACAGGATAACCATGATACAATGTCACAAGATAAAAAAAATCATGGTATGAAATGTAAGGTCTTTCCATAAGGAATCTATATACAAACTAAGAAAGCCCAACTATAAACAATTCAGAGGATGTTGCCTAGATTAACGTTTCTAAATAGTAGGCCAAAATCTAAGGCCAAGGTTACACTTAATAGGTAGAAAAATTTGGTATCAAAAGAAAGCTTTGCAGTACATGAAATATGAAAGATGCATCACTCACTATTCAAAAGTTATAAGCAAGATTAAAGTTTCAGTTAAAGTTTAAAAATTTGAATTAAACTCCAAGGTCACATGGTCAAACATCATGGCATCAAATAAAATTTCTTGCCATAATGAATCAAAACACCACATGTGGAAGCCATATCTTAAATAGTTCTGGAGATATTGCCTAAATTACCATAGTTTTTCTTAAAAGTAGGGCAAACTCAAAAGGTCAAGGTCACAAACTTTGATACCAAATGAAAAGTCTTGTCACAAGGAGTACAAATATGAAATATGATTATATGAGAGCTGTATCACTCACTATTCAAAAGTTATAAGCAAAGATGACCAAGGTTCAAGTTTTAGACAGACAGGACAAAAACAATACCTCTTCCCCCAAGCAACTTTAGTCACTGCGAGGCATAAAATGAATTAAATCAACAAAACTTAGGAACATTTACATTTTGATATGATTTAGTGTGGTTCTGCTAATTTTGAAAAGAATTTGTTTGAAGGAGGAAAACTACACAAGAGAAACTTGATATGGATGAAAAAAAAATTTAAAACTTATGCTGGACTTGAAACAGCAATCTACATATTAGCAGTCAACATGCTTAAACCTACTGAGCTACTCAGCTAGACACTTAAATCTAATAAGATTAAACAAATATTGCTTATAATCATATTTTCATTCATATTCTTTTTAAGAAAGTCAGCCAATATGATGATGTAGTAAACATCCTGTACATTCCTATATCAGACTAAATTGATCTCCTATTATGACCCCATCCACCTCTGGGGCCCCTGAGTTGAACAAACTTAAATTTACACTACCTGAAGATGCTTGTATATCAGTATGACTAATCATGGCCTGCTGTTCTTGAAAAGAAGATTTCTATATCATGTAAAACTTTGATTCCCTATTGTGGCTCCCCCCTAACCCTGGGAGACATGATTTGAACAATCTTAAACCTACACCAAGTCAGGAAGCTTTCATGCAAGTTTCAACTTTTCTGGCCCAGTGGTTTTTGATTTTTGCCTTTTTGATTATCTCCCATTTGGAGAGAGCATGGCCCTTAGTTTGAACAAACTTGAAATTGCCTTAAATTTATCCAAGGATGATTTGTGTCAAGTTTGTTTGAAATTGGCCCAGCGGTTCTTGAGAAGAAAATTTTCAAACGATGCCACAAAATTTTTACTAATTCTTATACAGTATCTCCATTTCAAAAAGTGTGTGCTCTTCATTTAAACTAACTTGAATCCTCTTTACTAAAGAGGATTCAAGTTAGTTTAAATGAAGAGTTTACCCAAACATACTTTGTGGCAAGACTGAAGTTTTGCTTGAGAAGAAGTTGAAAATGTTAAACGTTTATGGATGGATGCCGGACAAAAAGTGATCAGAAAACCTCATTAGGCTTTCAGCTTATGTGAGCTAATATATTAAATCATTTATTTTACAAAGCAATTTAAACAACGTAAATGTTTATTTTTAAAAATGGCAATGTAAATTCATCGCTTGCAAATCTTGCACTCTGCAGTTCTGTTCAAGAGGAAGACAGATCCTGTATAGATTTGTATACTCACTTAGGTATAATCGTGAATAGCAAAGGACCCTGCTTAGATCACACAAGGACTGCCCATAGGAGAGGTAAAAACTCATTTTACGCCTTCACAAATATTGGTTCTCTCTACGATCTCAACCCTTTAACGTTGGCCAAACTATACAAATCAGTTACTTTTCCTTCAATATTGAATGGTTGAGAACTCAGCTAGAAGTAAAACAACATATCTGCAGCAGAGTCTCAACGCCTCCGGGTATTTCAGCTATCCATTTGTAAATCTGTACAGAATCTCCCGATCGAGCCAAACAAATTCTGATATGTGTGAGAGTCTTTTGGACATTCTTCCAATATTAGCTGAAATAGACGCATGTAAAACTCCTATGTTTTTGACAACTGTGCCGGTTGTCCTGTCAGACTTTCCCATTTAGCAAATCTTTTTGAATTAGATTATTTTCATGCTTATAGTGGAATTCAATGAGGATTCATACCTAACATTCTAAACCTCGTGAACACCTAATAATGTCCTTGACTATATATCTACATCAGTGGATGAAGAACTTTCCAAATCATCTTGATAAAACATTGCGAGATCTGCAACCAACATAATTAATAGAGATACGTGATGCCACCAAAAATGTGATGATTTCAACTTCTCACGATTTCTTGTAGTCTTTAATAGACGCGACCCCTCATCATTTGGAAGACACCTAAAAATTGTTACGAAATCTGATTGTGCAAATTTATCTGCAAACTTGTAACCAATCGTCCTTCAAGGTTCTCTGGATATTTGTCAATTTTGTTATGCGTTTTTCCTTAACCTATCTTAATATGCAAGTTGTTTATTCCTGTGCAATAACCCTCGATATCCCCAACAACTGGTAAAACGACATCACAAACAGCTAATTACTGCATAGATCTCCCTGCATAACTCCGTGACCTTACAGATGATGAGCTTAATATCCTCCTGGGTTGATTTCCGAACACAAATTAGTTAGAAGTTTTTCAAATCAAAAACATCACACAAATTTGGACACATACGAGTTTGAGGTTTTTCAAATCAAAAACATCAAATTGTTCTGATCAACGTTATAATGCTGCACCCAAATATCACTGCTACATGCATCTTCTGCCAGTCAGGGTTGCTTATTACTCAACCACTCTCAATCATTTGGACTGTAAATATTTAACCTGGTAAGTGTATATACTACTTTTTGTTTAATTTTTCTTATTTCTTTTTATCAATTATTATTTTGTCATGTATGTATCAATAATATACATTAATTATGTACTAATCTCATAATGGGGAAATAAAGAATGAATGAAAGGAGAAAAGTGCCCAACAATTTCAATTTACTTCTTCCATAATAGAGTTATCTCTCTTACCTCATACATGTGTTAAAATGCAGCAGCTAGAACGAAATTTTCACATGACCTTCATGTATATTATACTTATTATCTCAATTTTTATTGATGTTACCCATTTAAACTTTTCTGTCTTTTGCAAACAAAAATTACCATATTCTGACATAAACTGAACATCATAGCATGAGAGTGAATTTTGATAGGACTCTTGAAGAGCTGTTTCAATTTTATCTCTTTTCCTAACCATCTTAAACAAACACTTGATAAGAAAATAATGTAATGGAAAGAAATAGTTCAATTAATGCAGAAATTTTCCATAGTAAGCATCATACCACTGATACCTGATCATTTCTAAACCAAGGACTAGCTAGGAAGTCCACTGTATTATTCTTAGAATTTTCCATGTCCCAAACTTGGTTTAAAACATAAAAATTACTTGCCAACTTTAAAAAAAATTTCCTCTGAACAATTCAGCTACTACATTGAAAAACTGAGTGTCTGCCCACTTATCAATATCATCTTTGTTATTGTTCGTCTGTTTGTCTATCTGTCTGTTACACTCTCTTCTCTCTCTGATATTTAATATGTCACAGAGGCATTAGGTCAAAAACTAGGAGGCCAGAAGAAATTAACAATTATTTTAAGCATTTGCTGTCAAAATCATAACAAGGATATAAGTTCTATAAGTAACTCTATACAAGTGGAATCTTAAAAAGGATCTGTACAACTCCCAACGGCCAATATAATTACCTAATGAATTTCTATGCTTATATATATATATATATAAAGAAGATCAATATCTAAAGCTATAGAAACAATAGGCTTTCAGACATTTAAATCGTCTGGACTAAATAGGTCTCTCAGCGAGAAGTACATTTGAAATAACCGAGATTATAATAATGGTAAAAATGACAGGTGTAATACATATACATGCAATTATGAAAATTCATCCTGTACTTGAATTGAGTTTTTGATTTGGAAAATATAGATATTTCGGAAATATCAACACAATTCAGTTGTAAAAATACAATTGCAAAATTTCAGGTCAAGGTCATAATCTAATTGCTCAATCAACAGCCTCAGTTTTATTTTATTTTTACTAGAATGGCAAGCTGAAATTATACTTTCAAAAAAGATCAATAGTTTGAACTTCAAGAAAATTCATGTGGTGAATAGGAACTGTATTCATGATAAGTGAGCAGAATCGACATCAAGACTTGAAGCTAAAATTTTTGGTACATTCAACTTTTAAACCAACCAAAACAAGGAATAACATTCTTTGTTTCATCTTTAATGTCTTATATCCTAAATTTAAGTTAAATTGAAATTATACCAACCTGACACCCAAGCAGTCTCAGAAAGCAATCCCAGGGACTGCTCTCTCAAAAAGTAGGACTGCTCTGGGACTGCCCTGGGAATGCTCTAGAAAGCAGTCCCAGCAGTCCCCGGGACTTCTTTCTGGGACTGCTTTGTTCAGCCAAGTGTGAATGAATCACGTGATGTTATGATTGACAAGAAAACCTTCCATTTCAGGTTAAAACAACATGTACATATACACTTTGATTGGGATCTTCATAATTATTTAAATCTGTCTAAATGTTGTAGTGAAATGAAACAATTTTACAATGCTGGCAATAAGTAACCCATATCTAACCAATCATTTGCAAATAAAAAATACGTGTACACGTAAGTGGAAAGAGGTTTTTGTTAGTTTAATATAGACGATAAGTGAATAAATCATTTAGGCGACTTTAAACACATTTATTTCAATAACCCAGTCAAGAAATAAATATAATTATGCTACGTAATTTTCTGAACCCAAGATACACAGGCACTTCACGTGTATGAAATATTGAAAAAATAATGAATAACAACAACAAAATTGCCTGACAGAACATGGACGTCAATTGATTTTACATTGTGGTTATCAGACCTATAAACTCTGCATGTATCTTTTTTCATTCGTATTCATAAACTATCATTCTGCTATAAATTCATGAAAAAGTGTCCCAAAAGTATTTTGAATATGTGCTGTTTTCATGTATAATGTATTGTTTTTCTCTTTAATTACATTGCAAGTCGTTTATCTCCAATTTCGAATACTGTATTGATGCGCTCCAGCGATTATCGACAATGTTTATTGATAATCTCACTGTCGGCTTAGCTCCTCCCACTAGTTATTTTAACCCCGCTAACAGGGACTGCTGGGACTGCTTTTTGGTTTGTTTACTGGGACTGCTGTGGGACTGCTGCGGGACTGCTTTCTGTCAGGTTGGGTCTGGTTGGTACTGTATAGTGTATATATATATATATATATATATATATATAATACACCTATTTACTGGCTATGGGAACAATAGCAAGTTTATTGTCCCCCAAGACAGCAACTATTTCCCAAGGCGCAGGTGTTTTATTATACCGAAGTAGACTTTACTTAATTGTGTCAGACATACCAAAGTGTAGTAAACTAACACTCAGTTTTAGCCTGGATGGAATCGACCGAGGTGATCCAAGTGGTAAACTAATTAGAGTTATCAGACTTTGATGTCACAGAAAAGAAAACGCGGGAAAATATAGCATCCGGTAAATACTTTCGAGACTATTTCCCTAGGGTGAGATAGTTCAGAAACTATTTCACGGCTAGCGTTATCCAGAAGAAATAGCAAATTTATTCACCTAACATTTATATAGCAAAAACATTCTGAGGTATGATAAATATATATATATATATATATATATATATATATATATATATATATATATATCCAATTATAAAAATCAAGAAACACAAATTGCAAATAACATTTTGCTTGCTTGAAATGTTATTTGAGTTTTTGTGTTTCTTGATTTTTATCATTGGATATATTTACTGCATCAGTACATACAGTTCACAGTTGTATATAATGTGAATATCTACAATAAGTATATGTGATTTTTGTTTCATTCACAACTACTTGGACTTTAAATAAAAATGCAAGTTACAGCTAGTCTATAAAGTTGCTATCAAAGTATCATCTACTTCAAATTTTAAAAAATATATATATTCGACCTAAATCTTGACTTAAAACGATGCATATAAAGAAGTGTTTGACTCATCTAAGTGAATATAATATTATAAGTAACACTACATGTATATAACCACCTAGTGGGGACACTTGAAATTCAGTCAGGTCATTATAATTTTGTCAAGCAAGTCATTTTTTGTGACAGACGTGCTGGGTCGATCCAAATAAAACCTATGTTTCAAATGATAATTACATTTACAGTAGATGCATATATGAATGAAATTTTCTGTTCCAAATATGATGTTTTCAAACATTTAATTACAAACAAGACCTATGATCTAATATCAGTAACTTTATAGGTAAAATGACTACTGCATATACATACTGTCACATACACCTAATGAAAGGATGAGTTTCATCATATTACGTGTATATCAGTAAAAATCTTTTTCTTTTTTTTATTTTTATTTTTTTATTTTTTTTTTTTACATATTTTAATATTTTTTCATATATCTTCTGTAGAAAATACCTAGGCTTTGATAGAGGCATAAAACCACACACTGTAAAACTTCAAAATGATACGCCAGTTTCGAGATACGTCCCAGTTATTTCCCTTTGGAGAACTCTCGTTCATAGTAAGGCATGAAACAATTTGTGTACATGCGGGAGTGGGACAAATATTCATCACTGCATAAGTGAATGTGCTCAGTAAGTTTCTTATACACATGCAGTTTCATCACCTGACTTTGACTGATACACAAACCAAGTAAATGATAAATATTCAAGAAGTAATCAAATACATGGGATTCTTATTATATCACGTTTAATTTGGATGTTTGTACATATCATATCCAAGATATTACTTGCAAATATGACATTGCTTTTATGTTTCCACTAAAGTAAAAATTTCTTTCGATAGTATTCTGTATTTTCTTCATTCACATATTGAAAAAGAAGCCACTTTTAATACATTTTATCATCTTCCTCACTGACTCTAGTTCCACTCTGGCATTCAAAGTTCCACTAAAAACACCTCCTACACAGAAGAGCTCTTATCTTGAAACTGGCATATTGTAATGTCACATCTGATATCGGAAACATAAATAATGGGCACTTCTAGAACAATAGAAATACACAGACACTGAAAAATAAGTATTGAAAAGGATATTGACTAAATATTGGAAATACACTAGCTGCCCTTGGACTTTTATATTGTGGAACCAGACTTCACCATGCAGCGTGCAGCTTCCATGCAAGTGAAATATTGTGTATGCAATAAGAGTAAATCTCTCTCTCTCCCTCATAGATCTCTAACTGTTGAGGAATTCTGCTACACATCATGTGACTTGTTTGTGTATCAATCATTAATTAAAATTAGAATGCCTTGACCTTGACAGAGGTCATTTCAAAATATACATAGCAGGTGTAGCAGAAAGGAATTTTTTTTTTCCTGAGTCTTAATTTGCCAATGAAATTGACATTTAGAAAATAAAGACTTTATTGGAAGAAAGATATATTCAAATGATTATGACCTTGACCTATTGTAACCTGACTAATTCCTATAAGAGCGGGAAGATTGCAATTACCTATAGTGGTTATAGTGACACTTCAAACAATTAAAATTTACCCAGTTTTCATTACAGATATAGTGTAAAGCTGCCAAATCTATTTTAATACAAATTTCTTGTAAACTGGGGGGAAGTAGATAACACTGAATCAGCCATAAATTCCTATATTCTCCCCCATCAGCTGAAACAGGTCATGTACGTAAACACTTCCATCATCAAATCCTGTTTACCAGGAAGTTTTGCAAAAGACACCTTCAGATCAATTTCTTTCCAGCATTACTAATGAGGATTGAACAATTCATAAACATCCCCCTCCACAGGCTCCTCCCACTCACGGCACACACCGTTTATGTCAGACTACGAGGTTAAACTCTCCTCCCTACACCAAATCACGGTGACCCACAACCTACGGCAACTTGGCTACTTGTCAAACCTGTAGAACTTTATTTCATCTGACATATCCTGCTTATTAGCCATCAAATTAGTGTTGTTTTCCATTAAAAGCAATTTTTTGATTTGTCATGTCAAAGTTCTGGTTCAGTGTATTCACCTTACACTGACAAATCGCAGATTGGGAGAGGACAATGCAGGTACAACATTCCCCTATAGCATCCATGTCTAACCCCGATAACAACTAATAATAAAACAATGTAAAATTCAAAATCACTTGATGAATTGAAATAAAAGGAAGCAATGTGTTTTGATTGCAAAAGTCAAGAATAGATAAGAATACCAGTATATCATTTTAAATAAAATGATCAAATTACAAATTGTAAGCATTTTCAACAGTTAGATCAAATGCAGTGGCATACATTTAACAAAGTTCAAGGTCATGTCTTGTACACATAATTTACAGGTACGTTAAGCCCATACCAGTTCCTTACAGAACATGCTAAAAGGAAACAAAGTCTCCGCACTCTCAACTCCTCATCATCTTGTAGGGAAGAGAGTACCAAACCTCAATGCTAACCACTGGCCCTCTCACTGATTAACTAATTAATTTTAGACAAATGGGCACCAACATTTAAAAGTTTATTCAAAGTGCTAATAAAAACGGCAAAAATTATGTAGGGTGCCATTGCTTTTATCTAAAGGTAATACATGTATTTGTACTTTTTTACAACACATAACGATCTGTAGTGAATTATGCCCTTCATTTCACACACCCCCCTACCATGGTTACAAATTTTCGCAGTCATTTCTTGAGTTTTGCCATAATTTTTCATCTGGACAATTAATTTAAACTTCTATAATATTTCTTTTAATTCCAAATGATTTCACTCTTGATATTAGCTAATCACACAACACCTAGACATTTATACCTCTGCTCAATGTTGGGTAAACTGTATCTTGGGTACGCATCCAGGGGTTAAGTACTCTCATTCCTTAATGGTCAAAAAGGTCATGGCCACAACATATAATTACGGATTTAGTGATTATCGATATTACTCCTATCATACTATAGTTGTATTACTGCGTAATAAAATATCTGGTTAGGTCCACCATCTATTTGTACTCACCTCTGTTACATACAAACATAAAAAGAACAATTTCTTGGTCAGTGCGTTTTGGTTTGTTTTTTTTATTTTGTGTCACCTGACAGATTGAAAAAGTCAGTAACTATCGGCAAGAAAAGAGTTTCCTCAGACAAAAATTCTCGTGGGGGTTAAAACCTCTGTAAAATCATTTTATATTCAATAATAGCTCTTCATATCAAAACAAAGATGAGGAGGCTTTCAAATTGATTACTGCTTACTACCATAAAACAACTTGATTTACCATGAAAAATAGCGTCATAAATCTCCAATTCTAAGTGTGTGATTAGCATATTTGGAAGGGCAATCCCACTGTATAGATTTGCACAGTAGAGAACATTTACACAGGAGAAATTTAAACAGCAGCTTTGGAGATATTAAGACACATAAAATTTAACAAACAGTCATAAACCTAACATTTTATTACTCAATATTGGTTTATAAATATTCTGAATTTATTCCAGAAATAAATTAGCATGGTTGAATACATTTTCTTCCAGTACATTCTCTGCAACTTCAATGCAAGTGAAAATTACATACCCAAAACTATTGGGGCTTTCCCATTTCAATCTATTTAACAATTTAAACAAATTAAAACAATTTGAAATAAAACATTTCTTAATTAAATGACACATTCATCTCATGTTTAATGTAAACAATGCTGATGTATACCTGTGCAAAACAGTCACATAATTGTAAAATATGCAATGATAATTGACACTTTGAAGCCAAAAGTCTCTCGTTAAAATCAATATTTATAGACCTAGATCAATATTTGTCACTTTATGAAGGCACATTTCATCTATTTATCAGTGTCTCCATTTAATGAAATATACAGTTGCACTTTATGTATGTAAAATCAGTGTAAATATATAAACGACACATCATTTCCAATTCAAATGCTGACACCACAGACAACATTCGCTCTGTATTCCAATAATTTCTCTGGCATAAGAACCTTCAAATTTCCGGGGTTAGACAATCTTAAAACTATCTTAAATACTAACTAGTTTTGCAGTTAATGATTTGACCTGACGAAGATAACAATTGATGTGCATGGATGTCTTAAGCAGGTATCTGCTTCAAGCCAAAATAGACTATGATCCCTCTTCATGCATTCATGCCTATTTTTACATCCCTCCCCCATACTTTTACAACCCCTTCCCCAAACCTTAGAACTTCTCAGTGCCTTCAATCCGGATCTGTAATTATCAACTAAAATCAGTTGCTTTTTAAGACTGAAGTTATCTGTGCACTCCTTTCTGTTTTTGTCTCTGAATTATGACCATGTGTCTTACAACACTGCATCCGGAACAACTCGGGCCTTTCACCGAAAAACACCCAAAGTGTTCCGAATGGCAATACTGAACACACGAAACAGTAAAGCTTAATGTCAATGATCATATATCAGAAAAACAATCTACCTGTATGTATTATATACATATGTTTAAATTAAAACGTAGAATAAGATATTTTCCTACCTATACCCTACACTTTTTTCTCTTGCCAAATGACAAGAAACTGGATTATCTTGTTGGTGTTTTTCTTTTTTTGGCCTTAAAGGGACTGATTCACGATCTTTCCCAAAATTTTGTTTTTCACTTTTAATGATCAAAATCTATTGTCTGATGTGTTTAAAAGATTTCACATTCAAATCAAGGTTATACATTATCACAGAAGCTCATTTTAGAGAGTTTATTATTTGTTTTGTAAACAAAGATTGCAGTATGCTATTATTTATGAAATTTTCAAAAGAAATGGATATCGATCTAAGTTTATTAGATCTTTCCCATTTCAAGCATTCTTTGGGTAAAATGTGTCATCTTTAAGTTAAAATTTGTGACTATGCAAAATTAAGATGCTTTATATTACAAAATTAACATTTCACTAATCTGTTTGTATACATAAAAAGACTCAGTCTTTGTTTACATAACACAGATAAAAGGCTAAAATATTGCTTTGAAGGTCAAAATTTTCACTGTCAACATTAAATCAGATATATTTTTAATGTTTAACATCAACAATGAAAAATAGTTTTTTTTTTCAAAAATCGTGAACCAGTCCCTTTAAGGATGTATGCTACACCAGAGAAATTTGATGTAGATGAAAAGTGGAGGATATGTACAACAATATTTTGAAGTTGAAAATTTTCAAATTTACTTTAGTTAAAAAACGCAGTTTTAGTAGAAAGCAATCTGGAAAAAAATTAAAGCCCCTGCTGGACTCGAACCTGCGACCTACAGTTCAGCAGCCGGTATGCTAACCAACTCGACTAGGTATTCAAATTGAAAAGGAAAAGTCAAATATTGCTGATATAGATTTTTTCATCCATGTTTACAAGCTCAGTGTTACACCCACATACAAATGCTCCCATTACTATATCCCCTGTCGCAATGAATTGAATTTTTTTTTAAGGTCTTTTATGAGAAAACATCTGATTGCTGACTTGCATGGGCCAATTAACATACTACCAGCAAATTACTATCGTAGAATCAATCATTTTCACCGAGTTCAATCTTGTGAAATATAATGTTTTTGAGTTTTGTTCTACCAATAAATTGTTTTAATATGATGTAAAAATATCTAAGAATTACTACAACTCACTTATCAAATCAAGAAAGGTCTCTTAATGCCATTTTGGGTGCTGCAACTCGATTTTTGGGCAGAAAAAGTGCAAACTATGCCCCCCCCCCCCCTTTCATTTTCTGGAGGACAATGTCCCTACCAGGGAAACAACAAACAAGAGTACCGCAAACGGTACATAATACACCCGTGAAATGCTCACATAGGGTGTTTTTCTTGTGCTATAATATGTATAACTTTGCTTCAGGTAGTATCAGCCATCATGAGGCTGTGACAAACTTTCATATGAACAAAGGGTCTTAAAATCTAGATTTCCTCAAAATGGACCAAGTTCAACAACCTGTAATTTTTTCAAAAATGGAAGAAAATCAAAATCCTTCCCCAGATGCACATCTTCAATACCCATACAAACACTCCACAAAATAAGAAGGTCCTCACTTGAAAACTGTGGGAGGAGTTGGGCGGACAAATTATGTACCCTCCATATAATAATTATTTCCAAATAAAGGGGCAAAACTCCTGGAAAAAAGGTTGAAATGGATCAAAATTGCAATATGATCTAGAGTGACCCACAAAGAAGCTACACAGCAAGTTTCAACATTATATGTGAAAGGGAAATGAAATTATAAAGAGAAAACCCCAAACGGACGGACAGACATCGCTGTACCATAATACGCCCCATCTAAAGACGGGCGTATAAAAAATAAAATACCCCCTCCTTAACATGCACACACACACACACACAAACACACACAACCACCAAATTAGAACTAATTTAACAGGATCATGCTATCCCTTCTTAAAAACGAATGAAGGTGACTTTTAAAATTCTCCTTTTGCCCTAATAAACAATTTCATTACTTTCCCTTCCCATTTTCACAAAGAAAATGATTATGACTTCTGTCAAATTTAATGAATATCAACAGTCAGTCCAAGGAAACCCTACCTTACATTTAACTGAGAAATATGGGCCAGTAGCATTAAACAAAATTTATGTTGACAAAGAATTAAATATACACTTCACAGACACACTACGAAAAAGTGGTCACCTGAAGTACAAAATTTTTTAACATCTCTAAGTGGAATTAATATGATAATTAAACATGACCAAAATTAATTCTATTAATAATCCATAAATCTGGCCATGTTTTTCATTGTTCCATTAAAAGTGAAGTTAATCAACACCCAGAACAGCACAATTAGAGAATTATCTAATTAAATATTCATACAACAGCACTGACAGTCGTTGATGAAATTTGCAGATGAATACATTTTAATGGAATTCACAGTGAAGTTTCATTATGAATTCTGAATGGATAGGACCAATTTAACAAATGATAGAGAGAATGAAATTTTTAAATTTCTTATGTCTAGTCAGACCTCCAGATAATTTTTTACCACAAAGAGTATTTATATACTCCCTGATTTTCAAATCAATGAGTACTTTGCTTTTCAGAAAAATTCAAAAGTGTATTTTGTTAATTTACTGATTATCTTTGCTGTTTTGCATAGAAGATGTCACCAGATAAACGATACTTCTTCCGTTAAACTTTAACTTTATACTAAAAGGCCGCTCCAGCTATTTATGGGGAAAATCCTTTGCAGTTCTTTTTATTACAACTATTCATTGATATTGGGAATTTGATATTTATCATTGATGCATTAAATTTGAATATGTCAGACACTCAGTCACTTGATGATGATCCAATTCTGTATATCATTCGTCCACGATTGATAATACAAGTTTTTTTCCTGTACTTTCGACCGAACAATAACTCTTTAAGAAAGAAAGTATAACAAGTAGGCCTATACGATAGTGTTTTGAGTTAACTCTTCCAATTTTTCAAAATTGTGATTGTCATCAAAACATGTTTAGTGCTAAATATCATGTATGATCAAGCCCTGGGCTAACCTCAATTCATATGAATAGATAATTCATATTTATATCACACTACATGTATCACAAATACGCGGACTAATACGCATTACTTTCGGAGTGTAATGCGTATTTACATTCGCTAATGCGTAATTGTACGCATGAATGTCAACTTAAATGCGTATTTGGTAAAATTTAATGCGTATTTACGCTGATACGCACCTTATCTGGAGCTCTGTCTAGTGGTTAACTGTTTAAAAAAATTGTAACAAGAGTACCGCAAACGGTACATAATACGCCCGTGAAATGCTTACATAGGGTGTTCTTCTTGTGCTATAATTTGTATAACTTTGCTTCAGGTAATATCAGCCATCATGAGGCTGTGACAAACTTTCATATGAACAAAAATCAATAGGGGTCATCTACTCCTTATGCTGTACCAGTGTACCAAGTTTGGTGTCAATCAAGCAAATAATTCTTAAAATATAGGAGACAATATATTACTATGTCCAGTTCAACAATTGACTTTTGACCTCAAAATCAATATGGGTCATCTTCTCCTGAAGATGTACCAGTGTACTAAGTTTGATATCTGTCAAGCAAAAGGGTTATCAAGATATTGAGTGGACAGTATATTACTATGTCCAGTTTGACCTTTGACCATGTGACCTCAAAATCAACAGGAGTCATCTCCTCCTGAATATACACCACTGTACTAGGTTTGATGTCTGTCAAGCAAAGGGTTCTAAAGATATTGAGCGGACAGTATATTCCAATGTCCAGGTTGACCCTTGACCTTTAAACATGTGACCTCAAAATCAAAAGGGATCATCTTCTCCTGAAGATGTACCAGTGTACCGAGTTTGATGTCTGTCAAGCAAAGGGTTCTCAAGATATTGAACATACAGTATATTCCTATGTCCAGTTTGACCCTTGACCATGTGACCTCAAAATCAATAGGGGTCATCTACTCCTAAGGATGTACCAGTGTACTAAGTTTGATGTTTTTCAAGAAAAGGATTCTCAAGATATTGAGCAGACATTATATTCCTATGTCCAGACTAATCCACACATGAAATATCATTATCATCAAGTGAATGGTTCTCAAGATATTGAGCGGACAACATGTGGTCTACCGACCGACCGACCAACAGGTGCTAACCAATATGCCCCTCTTCTTTGAAGGGGGAATAATAAGAAGGCTCTCACTTGGAAACTGTGGGAGGAGTAAGGCGGACAAATTATGTACCCTCCATATAATAATTATTTCCAAATAAAGGGGCAAAACTCCTGGAAAAAAGGTCGAAATGGATCAAAATTGCAGTATGATCTTGAGTGACCCAGAAAGAAGCTACACAGCAAGTTTCAGCATGATACATGTATGTGAAAGGTAAATGAAATTATAAAGAGAAAACCCTGAACGAACGGACGGATGGACAGACATCGCTGTACCATAATACGTCCCATCTAAAGATGGGCGTATAAAAACCAGTCCTACAGCAACCAGAACATTTTATCAAGGGCTTTACTACACATAGCATCCCAACATATTCTCTCTAAATAAGTTGCAAGGGGATAAGAAACACATTTATCACACTAATTTCCTTCTTTTTTTTTTTGGAAAAAAAAGGTTATTTACATTGGATAGATATAATAATTGCATCAACTTCACAATTCCTTTAGTTTCCATGACAAAGAGGTAGAATTTCCAGTCCCTATGAAAGCAATGAACTTGTTTGTACATCATATTGCATAAACAATCGACCCCTAAACAATAGAGCCCTTCATTGCTGTACCTCTGACTGTAGTATGAACATGTATTGAGTTCTAACTTACTATAGATAAACATTTATATCTTCACATATCATATACCTTCATCTAATAAGCAACAATCAAAATTGGGTGGTTGTTATTGTTTTTTGGGGGGTGGGGGTGGGGGGTGCAATATACATGTACTATTTTCTCAACTCATACATTGGGAAACAAGAATTGTACAATATTCTGAAATGAAGTGCAGAATTGTTTTGAGGCATGACTATGGAAGAATTATGAAAATATTAAAGCAGATCTAGCTCTGACAATGAAGAAATGAGTACAGAGTCAGATGAAGCAGTCCTCTCTCATTTACACTCTCATCTTTCATTTTCTGATAAAAAAAATTCCACAACTGCTGCAGGACAAATTCGTTCCATGTACACCTTATTCTCACTCCATAAAATCCACCACTGGTCAGCTTCTTTCTCTATCAGGCATGATGTGGCACACAATCACCTGTCTCGTTTTGTTTTTGTTTTTGTTTTGGTCACATCAAACATATTATACTGATACTGGAGTTAATCTAATTCATACAATTGAAGTGGGAGAATTGGATCGAAATAGAAAAACACACCATAATGGCAATTTTCTTTAACAGCTCTACCCTTGACCCATACCAGAGTTGTGCTACATGTACAATGCATTCTTTACATGAGACTTTTAAAAGTATGCGTGTGTCACAACATAAATCCGATTTTACAAAAAGAAAGCCAGCTGTTTTAAAATAAATTTTTTTTATAAGGAGGTGAGATTGTGGATTGAGATATTTTTTTCCTTATTTAATAACAAAGAATGTCTTACAGGTCTTGTCAATGTTGATATAATTGAGCATTAAAAACGGAACTTGAGCCCGTTAGTCAATCAATATTGCCTGGATTTTTTAAGTACTTAAATTCTTTACAACATGATTTCAAAGTCAAACAAACTTGTGTTGACAAGTGCAGAACACAAAATCCATTAAACAAATTTTCTTTCAGTGCTGAGGACTGAGTTGTGTGCTCATGGTGTTTGAGTTTACGTAATTGTCACTTCTTTGACAGTGAATCCTTTGTGTTGTTTTCTGATTAAGCTGCCTTTTAAACATTTGGTAAGCTGGTTAGAAATTTACCAACATTTTAATGCAGGCCTGCAATGGAGACAATTTCTGTACGGGGCCGTCTGGACGAAGCAATTTAATCCTCATCTTGACCCCCAGGGCAATGTCGCCTTACAATATGACAATACACTTAATACACCTCAAAATTATCACTTAATGTAGACTAGGGGCCAGCAAACAACTATGTGTTAAGATATTTAGATGATTTTATTTTGTTTGCTTTGACATGAATGGATAAATTCTCCTGAACATTTATTTTCTTTTCTGTACCAAGAAAAAAGAAACATAGTTTTGCTTTAAAGAAAAATTCCAGGGTCTGTAGGTTGCAAATTTAATGAAGTTTATAAATGTCTGAGATGAAAATCAGGTAATCTTTTATTAAAAGGTGTCATTTTTTAAAATTTATGGTCTCCATTTGTCCAAATCTGCTACTACCATCACCTCAAACACTTTATTCTCTTTGCAAAACTAAGATATTTTTGGGGATTTCAAGTCCACAGTTTGTAAAACATGACGAACCTATAAAGAAAGTGTTTACAAAATATATGTTTGTTTTTTTATCATCATCATTTTTCAAAATTTTAAGGCATAGTAATTAATGCTCACTAAGACTGTGACTCAGTGCTCCTATTTTTAGTTTCTTTATCTATATATGCATGGCAGCCATTGACTAAATTCTCATTTCCCTTGGCTTTCTTAGTCCTTATGATACAATGATCTTGTTTAAAAACATTAAGTTTTGTATATTTCCCTACTTCCTTCTTTTCATTTCATTTGTATAAAAAAATTTCATCTCATCCAAAGAGTCAATCATGTTTTAAAGATAAAAATGTATTCATGAAACATCTTTAAATCCTATTCTGACATTTCACCTTGACAAGTATGTAACCTTGACTTTTCAGCTTATTAATCATAAAGTATCTGTCTAAATGTTAAGTACAAAAGTTACGACCAAAATCAAAGTTGCAGACAAACAGACAGACGATCAGAAAGGAAAACAACGCAATGCCCCTAATCTTCATCTTATAGAGGCATAACAAATTCCTCTCTGATTAAGATAAAATCTTTGATCTGTTCCTGAATCTGATTATGTTGCTTCATAAAGTGATATATCAGATTTTGGAGTGGATTAAAGATCTTATTTTAACTAGATAAATTCACTTGTAGTCCTGTATTTAGATATTTTAATTGTACTCACATTTTACCATCCCCAAGGTAGCGCTCCAAGTCCATGTCCAAGGCTTCATCTATCACTAGGTCCTGGGCTACAAAACACACAAAAAAATGCACTGATACTTGTTTCCCACCATCATTCATCTTCAATAGAAAATCCACGGTAAAATTTACCACAAAAATCGTTCAATGGTCCAGATGGAAAATTCACCACCATATTGGAATCCAAATTCAATAATGAATGTCTGATAATTATTCAGATTATCAAGATTGTTTAGATATATAATTTGGGGGTCATGGTCAGTTTCAGCAAAACTTTCACTTCTCCGTCTGTTAAATGTCCCGTTCTAACAGGAATATATGCAAAGATCCAAGATCTCGTACGTTCATTTCCAAAACAGAAATGCAAATTGGATGACATCAATATGTGATACACTCTTGAATTATTATAATAATGAACCTCATAACAAAACAGTAATTGTCACTTACATGTTTAATTTAATATCCAAGAGGATATTATCTAAGCAGGAGGAATTTGCATGCAGTATGTTTTCTTCAAATTAGTTAGGACTTTTTACACAAATTATGATAACCAATTTCAAGACCTAGAGTTACAAAGAGCAAGTATTATGTATATGTATTCAAAAGACATGTTGAAAAAGTTGAATCTAAATGGAGACCAAATTTTACCTCAGTTAATTATAGAACAGTATGTATATTGAATAACTTCTGTAAATATAGCTTCTGTGGTTGCAAGAAGTACATGTACATGTATCATTACATGTTTTTTTGGTTCAAGAAAAGCCCTAGCACCTTCATGTACATTGTATATACTTCTCACCGGATGTAGACTCGATAGTATTTCTGCCCATGTGAAAAAAACCTGCTGAGAAAGAGGACACCACTTAAATCTGTCACATTCAAGATTTCCATGAAGCCAATTGATGATTTCAGATATCTAAAATACTCATGCAGACATGAATTTACTTTGTTAAAAGTGTGTATCCTTAATTTCCTCTTAATGTCACCCAACACGCAATGTTACGAGGAATGAAAATGATGTCATACTGAGCATTATGAGACACCTGGGACATTTTGATAACTACATTTTAGGTCATTATTTTATGCATGAGTAAAGATAAGAAATCACATTTTCAAACTGAAATGATATAAAAATGAATTATTAGTGATCGATATATACTAAATTTGTGGATTTTTCCAAACAATTACTATTTCATTTGCCAATTATGTTGGTCTAACCTGTTCAAATATTTCTGTCCTCTGATACAAAATTGTCGAATATTAATTATATTTTTCAACTACAAAAGAGGTGCTTATTAGAAAATTTACTTAACATTTATGATAAAATATACTTAGTAAGTATACAATTTTTTGTACACTTCTGGATATCATACTCTGAAATTTTACAGTATGCATTAATCATATTCATATCTGGAAAAGATATAAAAAGTTGGAAATGGTGCTTGCTATCACATGATATTTTGTTAAATCAACACTAATGATAACTGCTATAAAGACCTTGATTATGTCTTCATTAAAAGCAGTAAATTTTGAGAATCTGCTTTTATAATCTGAACCATGACATAGCAATTCCGTCATTTCATTAATGAATAGTCATATAAGTGCGCACATTCTCGCTCGATCTTCAATCCACATGGTCCAATGGCTAGTTTAAATTGAGTCTATAAGGAGAACTTTTCAAACAAATTTAATTATAATCATTTTCTCTCAAATTTTCAATCTGAAGTAAATGGATAATAAAAAATATTAGCACCTAATCAAGGAAAATAAAAACAAGGAAACAGTACACATTAAAATAATTAATTAATTCAAGAATGGCACAAAGATCTCCTGTCGGAGAGAATGCGTAGTACACAGAAAGGTGACAAATGTGACAGAAATAACGATATAAAAATACAAGTCTCTGATTATAAAGCAAAAAATATCACGACAGATACTTTAATTTTTAACGTCAATAGGGCCACACTTTATGTAAGCATCTGAAATCTTTAAATCTGCTGAAGATATTAATATTTACATTTCCAATGTTTTTGCTTTCGATATCTTTATCAATTAAAACAATAGCCATTTCCTCATGCATGTGAACAATCTTGATAAATATAGTACGACTATTTGTACAACTATTTTAATGGCTAGGAATTCTAACAGAAATGATCGTAAAACGTAAATTTCAATTTTGAAAATACATGAGGGTATGAACAGCAACGTCACTTCACATCAACAGACTTTTTCATGAAGTGATAACGCACTTCATGAAGTATATTCTGGGCGGCATAAAGTATCACAATTCATGCCATCATGTATTTTCAAAAATGAAACTTGATTCATTCATGTGCAGAGAATTTAAACATATGTTCAATCCTCATCTTAGGTACATGACTATTTCACAGTCCTTTCATCATTAAACATGCACTTGAATAAGATGGATATTCTTCATCCTGCATGTGAACATGCATGCATGTCCCACAGTTATAAGAAAAGAACACTTTTCCAGTATGATTATGACACAAGTATGAAAACATGTTCTGCAATTGAATACAATGAAGACATTGCTCAAAAAGGAAGAGAGCACTTTAGAAGAGGATAAACTCTCTCAAGACAGTCTGCTATAGCAAAGATTTTTTTGAAGCATACTCATGATGTCAGTGGCTTGCAAATCTAAACATTTACTCCACCATCTTTTTTCCTTGATGACATCAAAAATGAATCATGCTATAAATTGTCTTGTTTGTCAACAAAGACTAAATTTTCAACAATAGTTTCTTACTAGGCATCACAGCATTCAAGGTTAAGTCAATCAGATGTCCAACATCAACAAGTAAATGTTATCAGCTTTTGTAAAGTTTGGGAAGAATGGGATAATATTGTTTTTACAACGTAATATATTACATATTGAAACCACTTGACAATTCTTTATTTACCAAATCATGTACTATACAATTTACTGTGCAAGTATAATTCACTCCGAGTGACCATTAAAAGTGGGGAAATTAGTCCCTAATAGAAAAATTTGATACACAGCGTACCTGTAATACTTCATATATAGTCATCATAATGGACTATTGCTGTGTTTGTCTTTAATGTCCGAAGAAAAGCTGTCACGCTCTGTATGAGTCCTAAGTGACATATCCCTGAACAAAGCGAGACCACAGATGGTTAATACATACACATATATTTATGATTAACTGCATGGTCTACACTAGTTTGATACTCAATGGTTCTTCTATCATTATTTCTATAACAAATACTTCGGAATCAGTTATCATTCGTGGGGGTCTCATTTTTCCGGTTTAGTGAAACATATCAAACTACCATAACAGAAATCTTCAACCACGAAATCATTGTGTCCAAAAACATGCTGTTTCTTCTGAAACTATGAAAATATAAGATACTTAATACAATTTAATTGGAATTCCTTTAAGATTCACTGCATCATTTTCTGTTTAAATTACTGAAGAAAATTTTTGGCAGTATGATTTTTTTGTGGAGAAAGTCCAAAATGGCACAAACTAAATCAATTAATACTGGTAGCAACACCTATTCCATGACATCAACCATGATGTATTATTTATGCAAGTCTAGGAACTTTAAACAAGATGTGTTTATGATACAATTTGCCCATCCCCCCCCCCTCTTTTCCCAGTCTGGCCACATTCAACCTTCACATTGATAAATGACCTTTGTTAGTCACATGGCTTTGACCTCTCAATTCCAAACTTCCGCCAGAGTTCGTTTGCGTACCCAAACCTCTGTGTGCAGAGATGCACAGAACTATGGGTAGTATGCTCTCAATTCCTTAAGTATGAATTCAGTCTGTATTTTGTTATTCAAATTCCAAACCATCAGGTTAAAGTGATAAACAAACGAGGAAACAAGCACAATTAGACAGACCTCAAACCAATACGTCCTCCAACCTTCAATCTCAGATACTACCCATGTGTAGGAATTAATTAATATATATCTAAGCTAATAAAATCATATGTAGTAATACATATCTAAGCCTATAAAACTGTCTACATGCAGCCTATAAAACTGTCTACATTTAGGAATGCATATTTAAGCCTATGATACAATTAGTCAAATAATCCACATGTAGTACTGAGAAATATATATTCAAGCCTATATAATCTGTAAAACTTTACATATTCAAGCCTATATAATCAGTAAACTTTACATATTCAAGCCTATATAATCAGTAAAACTTTATATATTCAAGCCTATATAATCAGTAAAACTTTACATATTCAAGCCTATATATAATCTGTAAAACTTTACATATTCAAGCCTATATAATCAGTAAACTTTACATATTCAAGCCTATATAATCAGTAAAACTTTACATATTCAAGCCTATATAATCAGTAAAACTTTACATATTCAAGCCTATATATAATCAGTAATATATTCAGTAGAACAAGCTTACAGGATAATGAACCTATCTAGAAAATCAAAGCAACTTGCTGTAAACAAAAACATTCATAAAGACTTTGTATGAAAAGAATCTGGGACAATGTTCATTATCATCTGTATAAATATTAGTATGTGACTGGATTCAGGTGAATTGTATTTGTGTGTGCAGTGTTCTGATGATAAGCGTATGCATAACAAGTAAACAACACTGATAGAAGAATGTATTAGGTAAACAAAAGTCTCGCTGTCCTGACTAACGACTCCTAATGTACTGTATGTACAGAAAATATCACTGTATTTATTGTTCAATCTTCTGAACACTGTGTGTGGGGGTGGGTGGGGGGGAGTGAAGAAAGAGATAAAATGGGACCTCTGAAAGGGACAGCTAGTAGTGGTCAAAGAAAAGGGGAACATATTAGTGTGGACCTGTGGAAGTGTAGGAGAGGAATGGTGGGGAGAGATTCTGACTCCTCAATCCTCATCCAACAATTTATCATTACCTGCAGCCATTAGATAATTCTCACAAATTACTGATGTTTCACGTTTTATTTTTAGCTCAAATTTTATAATCTGTATGCTAATCAAAAGATTTCTCTGACTGTAACAATGTATCACAGTCAGGCCGTAGCATAAATCAGATACATGTATACCATTGTTATGCAATATTACAGACAGAGAGATTTAGATTTTAATCGCTGCAGAAATTCCAACAAAAATTAAAGATGACTGTAAATATAAGGAATGTAATTCTATGATGATGACTTTTGAAAATACATGAAGGTATGAACGGCAACATTTCACACTGGCATAATTTACATGTACTGTTGATACGTATGTTTCATGATGTAGTGCTGATACGTACGTTTCATGATTTATTGTTGATACGTACGTTTCATGATTTATTGTTGATACGTACGTTTCATGATGTAGTGCTGATACGTACGTTTCATGATGTAGTGCTGATACGTACGTTTCATGATGTAGTGCTGATACATATGTTTCATGATGTAGTGCTGATATGTATGTTTCATGATGTAGTGCTGATACGTATGTTTCATGATGTAGTGCTGATACGTACGTTTCATGATGTAATGCCAGTTTGAATTAGCATTGCTGTTCATAGCCTCATGTATTTTCAAAAATGATTTTTTTTCCTTTATATATATATATATATATATATATATATATACACATATATATATTATATATATATGTACATGTATTATGAAATAAATGACGTTTTTGAAATATACATGAGGGTTACAAAATGCCTTCAATACATTACAATAGCTTATAATAGTGCTTCATAAAGAGTATATATGCCAGCATCAAGTGTGGCAGTTCATATCCTCATGTATCCTTAACATTGAAATTTATTTCTTATATCTATACATTCTATTTTCATTCCTGTCAGAGAAATTTTCAGTTTAGCCATTAAAACTTGTCGTACTACATTTATCAAGATCCACACGCACATGAATTTCACATTAAGGAAATGGCTATCATTTCAATTGGTAAAGATATTGAAGGCCAAAAAAAGCATTAGAAATTGAAAAAACTCATCCTATGTGCACATATGATCTGGTATTGGTATATATACACACACACACAGATATATATAGATATATATATATATACAACCTAGATACAATAATCATGCAGTGATTATAGGGATATGTTGTAGTGCCTTATAGTGGAATATTTTAGTAGCTCCACCTGGGTTCATAAAAAGCAATGTCCCCTCTGATATCTCTGGCAATGCTTACAACAGCACACACACTAGACTCAATATTGCTTTGCTTTGCAACAAGGTTTAGTCTCCAGACAAGATAGAACATACTTAACAGCAATTCTGATGTTAAACATCTAATTTTGAAAGCAGAATGAATATGCACGGTAGCAGGCTGCATGATGTTTAAAGACTATTTCTAAAATGAGGCCTTGTAATGACATACTTTAATAAAAATAAAAAATTTATAGGTTATTTCGGGCTTGAAGGGAAAAAAACCTGAATGTGTCACCTTTCTTGAAATTATCAAACATACAAGGTAAATTTCTTCCCGACTTTTTTGCAGATTATTTTAATTTTATTTTCCCTCCAGCATTCCTTTACAATTGTCCTATGGTATTGTGGTGATAGCTATAGCCCTATTGTTCCTTTATTGCTCCATATCTGTCTATAAATAAGCAGAGTACTACATTCCATACAGAAATAACTCCCGGTCAGTTTATACTGGCTATTTAGTCCACTTACATATACGACATGCAAGTGCTTGTAATCACAGCGTTGTGACCCTCACAAAAATGACTGCATGTGTACTGGTTGATTTATTAGAAGCAAGTGAGTACTACCTATAGAGCACAGTCACTGCAAAGTGTTGGTACATGTACTTAAAGCTGCCTATCTGAAATCGATTATCAACTCATAGATATATCAAGTTATCAAACTCAGATACAGTCCCAATGTGCAGCATGCATATTTACATATATATGTCATCTAGTACAGTCACAACATTGATTTGACTGACTTCTCGAAAATCAGTTCCTTTTTCTAGACAATCAATAAAGTAGTATAATAAAATTAATATAGTAGTATAATAAAAAGTATCACAAAGTCGATAGAGTATACACGACGAGTTTCTTCATCAGGAGTATATCTTTAGGAGTTCATGGATATCATTACAATGTCATATACTCCTGAAGAATTGAAGAAACTAGTTGAGTATATTCTATCGGCTTTGTGATTTTTTTTTTAAAATATATATATACAAACATGTATATAAACAAATGTCAATATCCTAAGTTTGCCCCAACATGAAAACCACAAGGTTAAGGATGTCATTTGATGGTTCACAGACTGGTAAACCCACAGTTGTCATTACAAGTGTCACAGAGAATGATGAAATGAGTAAACTGCATTTAGGTCAGTCAATCTGTGTACATATACATATATGTACAATTCCTTAGAGCTTAGAGTTGTATATCGTCAACAACAAAGCTCTGAAGGTAGAGTGCAGAGGGCTGCATGCAGTACTGATAGGCCTTTGCACTAAACTTGCAATATGCATGGTGGCCAAATTGTCCTTCAGCCCAGCAGAAAGCAACAGCACATATTGTTTGGACTGGTCAAAATTAATAAAATGTCTGACATTAAGAATAATCAGAGTTCTAAAACTCCAAATACTAAATAGACTTGAATCATTTTAACTTGTGACTAGTATGATAATAAATGTTTATTCTAAATAGTTCCAATGTCATTCTGATGCTATTATTTAAATGACTCATCCCATAGCAGATTAACAAGTCCATTCTCTACCCATACAATAATACTAATGGCTAATCTAACTTCTAAATGAAGATCATTACATTTGTGTATCAAGATAATCGTGATTAATGATAATACCCGTTACAGGGGCATTGTTTGCCTTGTGTACAATCATCAATATTTCAGTATGGAGTAGAATCCACCAATCACCTTTAATTGCAGGCTTCCTCAGAATAAAACAGTCAGACAAAAATAAATTGTTGTGTTTAGATACATTGGTAATGCAATTCCTCCAACCCACCCCAGCATAGTCGTGAATCATCTCCATTACATAAAAACACTATGGATTTCTATAATTCTTGTCATATAATTTCTTTCACAGGAACACCCTTTGTACATAAAAAGATTTGCAAGATTTATCCTCCTTCTTCAAATTTGAGTATCAACAATCTTTTACTTGGTTTGAAGAATTAAACATTTTAATTTATTTTAAGGTAGTTACTACCTTGTTAGGTTTTATATCCAGTGCCATGTGTGTACTGTGATAAAATTCAACAAAAGAACCTCCCCACTTAAGCTGCGACATATGGCCCCAGTGATTTAATTAGTAAAGCATCAAACTTTGAATTATGCAATTTACAATGCCCTAAAATGTTCATTAATACCTTAACTTAGAGGTTTAGCATTTCATTTTACTGAAAAGTTCATTCACATTAAGAGCCATGCAATCTTTTGAAATCGGGTTTGTCTGTTTTTGTTAAATCACTATTGATATTCAACGATTGACCGGTTTTCAAAGTCTTTGTTTATATCGAGCACAAGGTTGTCCAGATTTCTCTTTTTTGTAATAAAGAAAATTATATCCAAAAGGCAAGACTGGACAATCTTGTGCTGATTATGAAATTCATAAAAATAAATATAATAAAAATCTGCAAAAACTATGTTTTCTATTTCTACTGCATTTATCTGTATTGACCTCAGGTAGTATTTCTGTAGTTTTCAGGTTGAGAGTGACCAATGAAAACTTTTTTTTTTACCCTTATCTTCCAATATCCCAGGGGAAAAGGACTGTACACTTACTGGAGATACTATCAGTGTTTAATATTTACCAAAAAGTATAATAGATAAATCAATATTTTCTTTGAAAAGAGGGATGGTAAAAAGGGACCACAAGCTACGTCAGCTGTTGTGGGGAGGTCCTTTAACATAATCATTACAGGCATCATTATATTTGGTGCCAGTGTTTTGTGTGTTTTCAGTTAGACTAGTGTAAAACATTCTAATAATTCACAAAGATGGACATCTTATCCTGACCACTAGGTGGCAAAAATAAACAGTAGTTGAACAAATCTTAAATTAAAATCTCTGTATTGGATGCTTTCAATTAAAATTCAGCAAACACCCAAACAGCGGCAAAAATACCTTAATCTACCCAGAGGGCCTATAATGGGAAGTTAACAAAATATTGGCATTCCTGTGACTAATGCTTTTGCAGTTCAATAAACATTATAAGGGTGGGCCAGCGAAACCTACCCATATTTTGAAGACGGAACTGAATACGGAGACAAACCAAGTCTTGCTGTCATATAGCTGTGTGTTTCCCTTTTAAAAACATTAAGAAGATATTTACTTTTGAAACCATTATTTTTATTTTAATTCCCTGATTTTTCCACTTAAAACTGCATGACTAAATGTATACATACTAATTCAACCAAACTATGTGTACACAGCATGCAGAATCAAGTGTCATCTTCACAATTCCCTGTGATTCTTTTCTCTCATTTTTAAGGTGACAGACTGTAAAAGTGCATGCACATCTGGGTTTATTTTGCTATTTTTAACTGTTTTCATGCTCTCTATGGTTAATTTGACAAGCCTATCTCCTCTTGAATGAACTTGATGAATGTTGTCCTAAATGAAAAAGAATTGAATGTCCCACCCCTATTTTTTTTTAATTCAGCAAAAATACTTTAAAACTCGCATGAGCCTTATAATGTCCTATTACTGGATTCTTCTATCATTATTCATTTTAATTTTTTCTCTTTTTTTGATTAACTGTGCTCTATAGTAGGTAAATCACAATTTGTATATTTCTTTTCCAATACTGCTGTAACACAATTACTTTTATCAAAAACATAAAATCACCACAAAAATATCCCCACCTATCCAAATTACTCCTTATTTAAAAAATAATCCACAGCATGTGTATCAAATATGCATATAATAGCAGTGGTCCTGCTCTCAGGTGAATATATATATATATATATATATATATATATATATATATATATATATATCTGAGATGTTTATATTTCAATTCACTAACAAACCTTATTAATATGTGCTTCATTTCCAATTAAATATTAATATATTGTCAATGTAAAATAATCTTCACAGATCAATTACCTCAAATTTAGCATTCATTATCTGTCACATCAAGTCACGTTTATTCTACAGAATTTTTTTGATATGCTATATTGCATATAGTATACTAACTATACGTAATGTATAAATATGCATATTATTTTTGGGCTTTAACCTTTTATCCCATTCTCCAGGAACCCAAAAAATCAAAGAATCTAGAATCAAAATGTTTTCCTACTCCTCTTCTGAAATTTTCCTGTACACCCTTGACCACTAGCCTAATAAGTACATTGTTTAGGAACATTACTTTGAATTGCAGGTTCAACTGAAAGAACGCAGGGCAGAGGTCTCATATCACTATATTCAATCCAAACTTCAAAACGCAGAGCAGAGGCAATTGATAAAAAGGTTTTGGGGAAAGTATGTAAAATCAGTTTCATTACTCTAATTTGAGAAATTTCATTCATTAAGCCCATAACTTTCATCATTAGATGATTCAGGAAAGAATTAAAGGACACTGTCATTTATTGTACACCAACTTTTATTTGTGAGTTGCCATTAGTAAATAGTAGAAGCATTTGCACTGAGTTACATATTTACGAGTGTGCCTGTATGTATCCATTTTCTACATTTCATTTAACACAACTAATTTTCAGAATATACCGTGCTCACAAATCTTGCAATTCTTTCTTGCCTGTGAACAAAAGTTAATTGTTTTAAAAGTCTGACACAGTGTCACTATACTCTTTACTTGAATAACATAAGGGCCTCTTACTATAGTGGATTGTACTACAATATATTGTACTACAGTGGGTTGTACTATAGTGGATTGTACTACAATATATTGTACAATAGTGGCTTGTACTATAGTGCCTTGTACTATAGTGGATTATACTAAAGTGGATTGTACTACAACATATTATACTATAGTGGATTGTACTACAATATATTATACTACAGTGGATTGTACTACAATATATTATACTAAAGTGGATTATACTAAAGTGGATTGTACTATAGTGCCTTGTATTATAGTGGCTTGTACTAAAGTGGATTGTACTACAATATATTGTACTATAGTGCCTTGTACTAAAGTGGATTGTACTACAATATATTGTACTAAAGTGGATTGTACTACAGTATATTGTACTACAGTGGATTGTACTAAAGTGGATTGTACTACAATATATTGTACTAAAGTGGATTGTAATAAAGTGGCTTGTACTACAACATATTATACTACAGTGGATTGTACTAAAGTGGATTGTACTACAATATATTGTACTAAAGTGGCTTGTACTACAGTGGATTGTACTACAACATATTATACTAAAGTGGATTGTACTACAGTGGATTGTACTACAGTATATTGTACTACAGTGGATTGTACTACAGTATATTGTACTACAGTGGATTATACTAAAGTGGATTGTACAATAGTGGATTGTACTAAAGTGGCTTGTACTACAGTGGATTGTACTAAAGTGGCTTGTACTACAACATATTATACTAAAGTGGATTGTACTACAGTGGATTGTACTACAGTGTATTGTACTAAAGTGGATTTTGATTGTAGTAGAATTGTATTGTATAGAAATTGGTCTATAGTGGTATATTGCACTACAATGAACATGTACTAAGGTGAACACATAGCATTAAACTGACTGTAGAATGTTTTCCCCATACAACAACAACATATAAGCTTGAAAGTTTGGAAATAATTCATTCAAACTATCAGATCAATCCTAATTCACATCATCCTACATTTAAAAAATCAAGGATATACATGCAAATATAGACTTGTGTGTGATCCTCAAACTCTTCACAAAGTGATCCATGACTCATAGTGTGGTCACTTAATCAACATGCCAAGAAGTGATTTTTGAAAAACTTAAATGTGTCCTTGATGCCTCGTGCCCTTTGGGTTTCAGTGCAACAATTACAGTGCCTTTAGTACTTATACAAATGTAGTAGTATAATTAATACCTTCAAAGAAAGGTGTCTGCTTCCAGTTGCAGACTCTCATTGAAATGAATTCATATGAGGATGACCTCTATATTCCTGGTACAGATTTACTGATATAGACAATGCTTCTCCTCGTACTAAATGATTTATGGCATTGGAAAATAGACTGATTTAATTAACACTATTTTGACACCATTTTCTGAAAACTACAGGTAAAAGATGAATTATTCTAACTTGGTTCAGTACAATAATTCTTAGACCGACTGTAACAATCTCATTCCACACACTGTGGTTACACCGATTTTTCATTTCCGATATTTTTTTGTCTCCTATCAAAATGAATTACTTTTATTTTTAACACCTAACCAAACTTACTTATTCATATCACACAGGGCACTTTAAATATAACATTGGCTTCATTCTCAAATTTTGAAAATTTACAGTGCAATTACTGTTTTATTCATAGATAAGGCCACTTTTAAAAATCAAATATTGAAATCCAAAAATGATTTATTCCTGCATGATTACAATTAGCTCACCATTGATGGACATAGAGTTTAGGGGGGTTAACATCAGTGACCTACAGTAACATGTTCAGGGGAGGAGAGGAGGGGGGGGGGCAGATATTTTAGCCACTTACTGTCCCCAAGGTTGGGGGGATATTAGAATTAGACCATTCATCACAACTTTCAATACGCTCAAACTTGGTGCAAGTATTGCTTATGACCAACTCAGGTGTCCAACGACTCTGAACCACAGTCATTTGGTCAAGGTCAAGATATTAGAACCATTTTGACTGTACCCAGCGGAAGGTATGATTTAAAGGGACTGATTCATGATTTTACTCAAACTTTTGTTTAATTTTCACTTTTAATGATCAAAATCTACTGTCTAATATGTTTAAAAGGTTTCAAACAAAAAAATGAGGTTAAACATTGAGAAAGGAGTTTATTATGTGTTGTGTAAACAAAGATGGAGACATATGTTATTGTTTACAAAGTTTTAAACATGTATGCTTATCGATCTATTTGTTTAAATTATCATTATATATATCACATTTCAAGTATTCTTTAGGTAAAATGTGCCATTCAAATGTTAAATTTGTGTCTGTGCAAAATCTTAAAATGCTTAAAAATTACAAAATTAACATTTCACTAGTTTGTTTGCAAACATAAAAACTACCCAAGTTTTGTTTACATAACAAAGAGATCATTATTAGGCTCAAATATTGCTCTTCTCCTTGAATTGAGAAAGTTCAAATTTTGGTTATCAACTTTAAATGAGTTATATTTTTAATGTTTAACATGAAAAAAATTTAAAAATAATTCAAAAAGCGTGAACCAGTCCCTTAAAGTCCCATTTAATGGCAACTCTATACTTTCTTTTTGTTTACTTTCTTATTCACACAAATAAAACTATCATAAGGTTTCTCCCTCTATTCCTGCACTCCCAAACCTAACCAGTGTATCAATGCACTATATCACCACCACATGTGACAACTAGTGTACGGACTGTTTGTAAATGATAAGTAATATCGTATTGACAAATTTGATGGTGCATTCGTGCCGCACACTTCATTTTATCCTTTAAGTGTGACAGCACATCCTGAACACACGTTTTCTGAGGACCAGAACCGTGAAAAAAAAATTCAAATGTGTAAAAAAAAAAAAAAATACCAGAGAGCTAAAAAGGAAGTGTCTCATGGCAAAAAGGAAGAAATGAAAGAGAATTGATTGCTTTCCTGAAAATTGAGAAATCAAGTGCCAAGTGCCAGAAAACAAAACTGTTACAGGACATAACCTACTTTGAATTGCAGCCTCTGAAAGAAAAAGACAAAAAAAACTTCTAAAATGGATACTATCATAGACAATTTGAATAAATACTCTACATGGCATACGTAAATTACTCAGAATATAAATCATTTCAACAGGTATATGTGAAATATTTTTGTATCATTAAACTAAATGGACACAGGCCATGTCTTCACCCTTGACTGTAAATTGTTTGTCTGTTCACAAGAATTTACCACAAAAAGTTATTAACAAATCTTGATGACATGTTCGGAAAAAAGTTCCTTGGGGCAAGGAAAAATTTATTATTTGTTTTAAATGAATCTGGGTGTACAGTCATGAGCTCCCATAGCGCAGCTCCTTCTAATTCAGTATCAGAATTATATCATGAAACAGAAATCAAAGATTCCTGTCAGATATTGAATGCATTTGGACATTGTATTCTTATCTAATATAATCTTGCTTATAGAAGATGGACACAATCCTGGGATAAATATATAACAGGCTCATCAGATTCTTTGCATATATAAAATCATATATGTGCTCAACATGAATTTATATGTTCTTTGAGCCTACACTTATTAAAAAGAAATGATGTCCCTGTCCCATTTCAAATTTATCCATCACCATTCAATATAACTGCACCCACCTCAACTTAAGGTTATTGGTGAAATAAAGAATATTTTTTTTAAAAAGGGGGGAGGGGGTCCCCTGTAAATTACTGTATATATATTCAACAGACCACCCACTCCCATAATGCACTAGCCTTACCCTATCCAAATTTAATACTTTCATATTTTGCCTTTTAAAAAGTCATATCTGCATTATTATTTACAATTAAATAAAATCAAACATCTCATTTTGGGATTTAAATCTTTGATCTGAAATTTCAATGTCTTGACTCAATTTTAATAGATACTCTACAGATTTTCTGTTGTTTTCACCCTTGGAACTTTTCGTTGACACTATGGATTTTGACAAGAATGAACAACAAAATCTTGCCTGAGGGATATATACTTTTAACGTGCTCTCTAAAAACAGAATACTGGAGGAAAATATCAAGCACAATTAGGCCTGAAATCTTCTTTGATTTACAGAAAAATAATTGATCATGAATCATTGTCGAAACATTTGATAGTACAGGCAAAGCATCAGTTAATTACAAGGAGCGCCACCTGTGCCTGGCATTAAACTTTTATCTCTCAGACTCTTTGAAGCCTATTTGAGCAAAATCAGTGATACAAGAACCAATATCACAAGTCACAGGAGTCTAGTCAATAATTCATAATGGGTACCTATTAAGAATTGTTCATTATCACCATTGTTGTGTCGTTTTCTCTTTATTTTGAAATGATAAGTGATTTACAGTACAAATGAAAATAAAGTTAAAGTACACATACAGCGACACTTAAAATTCAACCGTTCTTCGAACGACAAGATGAAATCTTTCAGAAAGAAGACAGGAAGGAAAAAAAAAATAAGATTAAAATTTCCATAACTTGAAGTCATACTAAAATAACCCACATCTTTCTAGATTTGAATATTTCAAAAAACACAACACGTACGTCAAACTTGATAAATTAACAGAAAAGTTTTCAAAAAGCCGTCTTTAGATAGTTACAATGATTTACTGAAGAAAATACACAAGCACAGCTAGTATTCAGATATTATATCATAATCCTTTAGATAATGAGTCTGTAGTAGGTCTACACATATTGTACATATATTGACCAAGTTATGAAACTACACAACGTGCACTGTCAGTGTCTTCAACCATTGTACCAGAATGATGGGATTACAAGACTGTTAACTTCATTTTTGGTCCCCAAAAAGTAGTCACACTAAAAATTTAATAATGATAAAAAAAAAACTTATTCATTCATACCACACAGAAAACAAGACAGTATTGTACGTGGAACGAAATATCAAAGTCGCTCAGCTGATGAAGAAATTTTGATGGAACCGTTAGATCTAATGGGGGCGGTTAATACCCAGTGACCCCATTACGGATTCCAGTGACAAACTAACTACTGTCACGAATATTCATCTCCAAGACACTCACAACCAATAAATCACACATTTTCATGAGGAACGGTGATTAACGAAAAGATTCACCTCAGTAAAATGTCCAGCGTCAACAACATAAGCTCTTTCACTTTACAAGTCTTCGTCAACTCAAAACCTCTCTCTTTTTCCACCGGAAATCTAGAGACACTTTGTGGAGTTTTAATTTGTCTTTTGGGACGACAATCCACTTACCTATGGCATCTCGGATGGCCTGGTCGTCCGCCAGGACTTCCATTGGATCACCGGAATCAGAGAAATCAAAATCTTGTGTATTTACAAATCCATGTGTATATTGACGATCTTTTTTCTTTTCTGTGTACACATTACACTTTACCCTTTGCCCTCATGACGTAGGAGCACATGACAGTTCAATTATTAAGATTTTGATGGGGGTTGTCTCCCTTTGACTGTGAACTCAAAATTATTTACTTTCTAGCAATGTTTGGTAATGTCATGCATTGCGATTTTTTTTATTGTTTCCTCGATTTATTCAATATTTCTTGAATCACTTGGTCCGCTAGATCATGTACTTGTTTGTACATAGGCCTAAATTTATAAGCTTAAAGTAACTACCGTCGTAGAAAAGCCAGAATTGGTAGCTTCGACGTCTACCATTACATATATACAAGGTATAAACAAATTTATAAAATATTTTGCTCTTACCGCTCAAGACATCTTTAAATATATGCCACTTGTTGATAATAGTGATCATATTATGAACAATGTTCGCACTTCAAAGGAGTGTTTTCAAATGTAATCCTTGATTTTTTCCCCTTTCTTTTTATTTTCAAATTTACATCAAATCTCGTATGCAAATCTAGACCATGTGCATGTAGACTGTATGACCTCTGGGTACCTGTCTTAGTTCCTTTACAAAGACTTTTGAATCTTGTCTCTCTTTTTTTTAACCAAAGAATACAATTCCATCGATAACGAGAAACCATATTCACTACAGTCTCTGGAGACCACTACTTAAAAAAAGACAACAGACTCTCAGATCTCTGGAGACCACTACTTAAAAAAAGACAACAGACTCTCAGATCTCTGGAGACCACTTAAAAAAGACAACAGACTCTCGGATCTCTGGAGACCACTTAAAAAAGACAACAGACTCTCGGATCTCTGGAGACCACTACTTAAAAAAAGACAACAGACTCTCAGACCTCTGGAGACCACTACTTAAAAAAGAGACAACAGATTCTCAGATCTCTGGAGACCACTACTTAAAAAAGACAACAGACTCTCAGATCTCTGGAGACCACTACTTGCAAAAAAAGACAACAGACTCTCAGATTCTGAGATTCTCTTTTGATGGCATTGATCAATACATACTGATAGATTGAAGGCTACTTTTGAAGATCAAAGAATATAGGCTTATATAGACTTGCAAACATGCAGAGTCCCGGAAAGTGTATTTGACAGCCATAGAATATAGGTTCCTCAACAGAAAGCATAGACTATAGGCTCCTCAATAGAAAGCGCCTTTTAGCAGCATAAAATACATGCAGGCTCATCAACAGAAAGCATAGAATACGAGCTCCTCAATAGAAAGCGTCTGTTGACACCATAGAATGCTGGATCCTCAATAGCATAGAAAACGTTTTTTGGCAGCATAGACTACTTGATCCTCAATAGAACACGTCTTTTGGCAGCATAGAATACTGGCTCCTCAATAGAACACGTCTTTTGGCAGCATAGAATACTGACTCCTCAATAGAACGCGTCTTTTGACAGCATAGAATACTGGCTCCTCAATAGAATGCGTCTTTTGGCAGCATAGAATACTTGATCTTCAACAGCCTAGATTAAGCGTCGTTTAGTAGCCCCTCAATAGGAAGACTCCCAAATAGAAACTGTTCTGATACAATAAGATACTGGATCCTAGATAGAAACTGACTTTTGGGACTATGGAATACAGGCTATGGAATACAGGCTCCGGAATACAGGCTATGGAATACAGGCTCTGAAACTTGAAGCCATCTTTTGAGAAAGAGCTTTTTTGAGAGAAACTTGTTTTCAAATTTTTGAAATCACGGAAAACTGATTCACAAAAAGGAAATGCCTTTATAAACCACGGAATACAGACTACCAAAACTAGGGTATGAGACCTGTAAATAGAAACTGTCTTTTGCACGAGACTATAGTAGACAGCATGCAGCTAGCATAGAAACCGTCTTTTAAGACCAAAGAATACATGTTCTCAAATAGAATTCTGATCACAGCGTATGGACACGTCACTAGATTACAGACTTCTGAGACCTTATTATAAATGTTCTCGTGTAGAAGCTGTCTTTTAAGGCCATAGAATACGGGATCTATATTTTAACTTTCCAGTGGCCTGGATTTCCCGGGGGGAAATCTCAAACTTACGGTTTATTTATTTAAACAGTCGAAATTTGAGTAGTCTCAGAATACAGGTTTCGATAATAAAAAAGAAAGAAAGAACGAAAAACACAGGCTCCTCGGCAGGAAATATGTTTTGAAACCATAAAATATGAGCCCCCACACACATGCTCCTTAACAAAGACTTTTTTTCTCCGATCACAGACTTCCACTTCTGGACGAAAACCGCCCATTGAGACCATATAATATATAGGCCTCCAAAATAGGAACACCCTCTGGGATGAACATTTCGATCAGGGACGCGGCTTTAAACGCTCACAGACCGACACTGTCTTTTGATAGCATAGAGTAAATGCTCCCAAATACCGTCCATAGAAACTGTGTATTGAAATCGTAGCATATGGGTTCCTACATGGGACTATAGACTTCTCGATGGGGGGGGGGGGGGGGGGGGTCAATGGAACCATGTAATACCGACTCCAGTAAGAAGCCGTCCTTAGCCAAATTCTTAACCAGAAACCGTATCCGAAGACCACAGAATACAAGATTCCACATTTTAATCTTCTTTTGAAACCATAAAACATGATAAAAGATAAAAACAGCCTTGTTTTAAAAGAAATATACAGGTCCATACATATACAATGTAATACTAACTGGTTAATCGTGGACATCGGTGTGATAAAACTGAAAACGCACACATCATTCTGCCGCCTTTTAATTTTGTGTCGTAGTTCCAACAAAGTAGACTCGGATATCACTTTGTGTGTCTGTCCAATCGACTGTTGGGCGGAGTCGCGGTGTGACTGTCCAATCGACTGTTGGGCGGAGTCGCGGTGTGACTGTCCAATCGACTGTTGGGCGGAGTCGCGGTGTGTCTGTCCAATCGACTGTTGGGCGGAGTCGCGGTGTGACTGTCCAATCGACTGTTGGGCGGAGTCGCGGTGTGTCTGTCCAATCGACTGTTGGGCGGAGTCTTGCAAGCAACAGGTGTTCAATGGGTAATTTTGTCTGACCATGGTGGCTTGTTTGTTTTTTCCCAAAAGGAGACAGAATGACTATTTGTTTATTTCGTGTTTCTTAACGACCTATCACCTCTGGTCGGCGCGGGTTCGAATCCCGGTCGTGCCGGTAAGTGAGAAAGTTTCCCAGTTTTCTTTCGGAAGGTCGGTGGTTTCTTCCCAGGTACACATTGTATCTGGGTTCTCTCTTCCATCAATAAAAACTGGGTGCCACCATATAACTGAAAAATCGTTGAGTGTGGCGGAAAACAACAAAACAATCTAATAACGACCTATCCTTTTCGTGTTTTCCCCCCTCTCCAATCCAAGGTACGATTGTCTACATAAAAAGGCCCAAAAATTTCCCCTCTATAAGATGTGTCTGGAATTAAACTTAATCAGGGTTTTAAGAAAGTAAATTAAATATATGCCATTTATTATATACTTTCAATTTCATCTCTTCTTTTTTCTTTAAAAGTTTGCGGGCATATATCGTGTGATATATGCCCGGAAACACTCCGGCCCGCAAACATTACGTCACAATCAATACAAAAGCAAATTACTACGTCGTTAATTTTCAAAGTTTTCGTGTTTTTCATCTTTTACTAGATAAATCAATAAAGAAATTGTTAAAAATAAATTACTGATAGTTTCTAAATGAAATTGAAAGTATATAATAAAAAGGTTATAGACTTTGTGTGGGAAAATATGACGACCTCGTTTTTATTCGCGGACGGACCTCGCAAGCTCGGTCCGTCTACGCGCCAAAAAAGTCCGTCGTCATATTTTCCCATACAAAGTCTATAACCTATAAGTATATTATGTCAACAAAATCAGAATGATATTCCTAAATGGATAGCATTATGACATCACGAACAAGACATTTCCCGCCTTTTTCTCAAAATAAGCCTGAAAACTGTCAAATGTCATACAGATTATTGCTCAGGAAAAGATGTGCGCATTTGTCGAGCAAAATGAAAATGATATATATTGTGTATTATTTTAAGATGAAAAACATACTTGAATATGAATTTGCTCGACGCATGCGCTGTATGTTTTCTGAAAGGAAAACCACATGAATTTGTGGATATTTTCATTGAAAATGGCATTTTTGCAATTTTATGCCAACTTCAAGTTCTTGTCATTTGACACAAATCATGTTGCTGATCAAATTGAGCGAATTTTGGGTTTGCTAATCTATTCCTTATTTGAATGCCAGGGTTTGAGCTCCAAGTGAAATCATCGATATTTTGGGCCAGATGACTTTAGAAACTGTACTTACTTCTTTGCGACTTCTTAAATGTCATATGTTCGCCCCAGAACGTTCGAAGCTACAATGTTAAGGAAAGTCCGTGCTTTTACGTATCCGGTTTTAAATTTTAAACACCGACTAGAAAGTTCCAGTTATAACTTCTTTGTCTGATGTTTGTAGTTTACGAGAACTGTACGAGTCAAATTTAGCATTCAAATGTGAATCTTAGATATATTTACCATAAATTATTATAGTATCAAGTCCTCACTAGCTCCAATGGTACAAAGCAATGTAATATCTACATTGATCTCTAAAAGGCTCATAGCTTGCAATCTAAGCCTGAACAAGTTAAAAATCATACATAGGCGTGACCCTCACAGTGGAATTCAAACTGTTTTTAGTGAGTTTGCGTTTGGTTCAAAGAAACCCAGAATTATAAATCCTCAGAAAATCATCAGCAAAGTTGTTGAATATTTGAACTCTTCTTCACAAGTACTTTCAAGAAACAAAATTATTTGTACATGAGCTGTAGTTGCTAGAATCTACACATATGTTACATTATATTTATTTTTTCTATAAGTATGAGATAACATGTAGGTATTTTTAAGTATGATATGATTGATAGCCAAACAAAAAAAGAATAACACACACACCAAAAAAAAAATGTGAGAAAAAGGAAGGGGAGGAGGTGCGCGCCCCCCCCCCCCCCCCCCCCCCCCCCCATCTTCCTCCTTGTGTTCTAATTGTCTGGTAGGACAAAATTTTCAGTATGTTTTACATATATATATATTGTCATATTCTGTTAATCTTGATTTTAAGATTGTATTTGCTGTTACAATTTACTATTTTCAAAGTGTGCAAAGAATAATTGTAAAACTTAAATTCAAAAATGGGAGTTTGCGTATTCAAGAGACCATTTTGCAAAATATCTCTGGTCAACTATGGTAAAATATGTTTTTTTGTTAACCTTAGATATAATTCTAAATATTTTTAAAGAAAAACTGGCATGTAAACAATTTAGATTTTGAGAATTTTTCAAAATTGCGATATTCTGTGATTTTTTTCTGAAGGATGTGAGCAGATTAAACAGCAATTGTGTATGTTTTCAATTGAATATCTTTAAAAATTCTCTCAATAAATGAATAGCTATTGGTTTTTATATATTATAGCTTAATATGATGTGCTTTGGTGCATATTTTTAATAAAACATGAGATCATGCATTCTTGTGTTAAAATTTGGCTTTTGCATTTGGGGGTATATATGCTCTGTAGCACATAGTATAAAAATAAACCTGCAAAGGTATGTCTAATATGGGTTTTTTAGTTAGTTTATGAGTTGTTAAAGTTATTTAAATGGAAAAAAAATTTGATTGACAGAAATTTCTAATAGGATTTACCTACCTTAAGATTAATCATTCATAAAAATATCCCATAAAATTCGAATTTGTCACTAACGTTAGTTGGGGAAGCTTTATACACAAACCTCGACTCAAAAAGGGACACCGAGGCCACAAATAAACCCCTATTAGATTCCATGGGACTGATTTATAGAGCTCTACGTTGGATGACAGGTACCCTACACCAGAATATATCTCACTCTTGGGTGAGCGCAGAGCACTCTAGTACATGGAGCCTGCTGAAGGAATCCGGTGCAAAATGGGTCAATGTGGCTACCGTTTCCGGACGCCAGCTCTACGTGGTTAAATCAACTGCAAGGCTAACTTAATTAAAAAGGGTATGTCTTTGCGCCCCAAAATAAAACTTACTTCATGAAGGTAAGCTTAAATCGCCTTTGCACTTGACACCCCCTGACTCTTTGCTAAAGAACCAACACAGTACCTTTTCTAGGCACCTAAAAAGACCAGTGTTTAGCTTGGCTAGACTAGTACATGTATATGACAGTGGTCTGGCGCATAAACTGGGTCTTTTGTCACTCGAGACACTGTAGTACTTGGACTTCCTAGTGTAATCTAAGCAGAGATTTTCGGTGCCAAACCACATACATCGACACTATTTCCTTTAAATAGACACCGAGTGTATCTAGTATATCTTTATTTGCTGAGAGAATACGAAATAAAAACATTTAAGATCGCAAATTAGTAGTGCGAAAAGGCGACACAATGCAAAGCGAAAATACACTGTACGACAAAATTAGATCGCTAAACTGCGGGTTCAAACTGAAGACAGGAGTAACACAGGGATATCTGCTCTCCCCTCTTCTTTTCACATTCTGCATTAACTGGATCATGCGAGATACCACCAAAAACAAGCGGATGGAATCAGTTGGACCTAGATTTTGCAGATTATATAGTACTGGTATCCTACCGACACTGTGACATACAAGAAAAAAACAACCAGCGTGTAAAAACAGCAGAGGCCTGAAAATCAATAACATCAAAACTAAGATCACGAAAGTCAACAGTACTAAATCAAATGAACCCATCATAAATGGTGCAAAATTGAAGATGTCACAGACTTTGTATACCTAGGAAGTAAGATCACAACAGATGGGGATTCAGAGGCAGATGTACTAGCTCGCATTTCTAAAGCCACAGGAGCGTGTGCTGCACTGCAAAACATCTGGAGGTCAACAAAGATCAGCACAAATTTTTAAAAGTAATGTGCTTGGGGTCCTCCTGTGTGGTGCTGAATCTTGGAAAGTAACAAAAGCCATTTCAAACAAGCTAGATGCCCTCCAGACCTGTTGTCTTCGCAGAATACTACGTATCTTCTGGCCAATACTATATCGACTTCGTAGCTGTATCGAAGGACTAACACCACTCCCCTATCACAAGAAATAAGAAAGAAAAAATAGCTGTAGATAGGTCACAGATGTAGAGGGCACCTGACCTCCATTCCAAGGGTAGCATTGAGATGTACACCACCCAGTAAAAGAAAGATCAAAAGAGACCTGGAGAAGATCGGTGGAGAAAGAAATGAAAGAGAACTGGACATGGCGTCATGTCCAGAGATGGACACAAGACACACCAGTAGGGAAGTTTCTGGTGACGGCCTTATGTGCTGACCAGCACGAAGAGGGTTAAGTAAGTAAATTGCGCTTTGAATTTGTCATCTGTTCGCCTACATTGGTTGTCTTTTCGTTGGAAAGGCACATAGACGCAAATTGTCGCGTTCAACCTAACGAACAGGCGACACGGCAAAAGCAGGCCGCCGTATCTGGTATTGCAGAGAAATAATGAGGAGCCCACGCATCTTCCCGTAGACACGACTTCACTCCAATATTATTTTGCTATGAAATTTGGAATGTGATATGCAAGAATAACGTATTGCGAGGACATCGCATTGTTATACTAAACAATGGAATTACAATGCCGAGAAAGAAGTCGATGCCATTTCATGATAGTTAATAAAATATTCACATTAAAATCAATTAGAGGCGCCCAATGTTCATTTTCTGACATTACAAGTAAAGGAGTGCAGACAAACGACAGAGCGCATTGACGTCGTGCATTATCATGAAAATAGAGAAATTTGATACGGATGAAAAGTGGCAGATATGTACTGTGTTTTGAAATTGAAAACCTTCAAATTTACTATATTTAGTCAAAAGATGCACCTAATAGATTTTGAAGCCATTTACAGTAAAACATTGTAAATATAAAGCCAGTTAATGAAACAATTGTTGACTTCATTAACCCAATGAAAGTGATCATTCACTAATTTTATTTCCTTCAGTTTAATGAATGCTTAAGAACAATTTCACCAAATGACATAATCAGAAAATATTAGGAATGGGGTGGGGTGGGGTGGGGGTGGGGGGTGGGGTGGGGTGGGGGTGTGTGTCTTAATTGCTAAAATGAAATAAATAAAAATGAAGAAAGAGGTCCAAGGACATGCTACTTCTCCGGATTATTATAGAATTGCACTGACACTCAGAACACTAGTTTTATTTCAGTTTCATAATGAAAACACAAATGTTCATTGTATACTTATTAAGATGATTTATTTATACTCAGTATGCATTTCAAGATGAACATTGAGTTACAAATCTTCTATCAAAATATTGCATCCTCTCTGAATAATGCATGGTTAATACATAATTTAAAAAAGTTCATGATGGCGCATTATACAAATCAAAGTGGGTACGTGGAGCAGAAAGTCCACGACTAAAATGCACATTCTTAGGATAAATACGACATTCATACACACACGGACCATCCAAACAGTTATCAAATTCACAATTTACAAGTTACCTTGATTCATGAGAGAGAGAAACAAAAAAAAGAAGAAAAAAATCTGGAATTTTTTTTTTAAATTCAGGTTCCCCCACAGACTGTTACACTGTCTGTGGGAAAAATAAGATTCTGGAATACATGACGGGAAAAGCTACATGTGATATCATTTCTAAAACTATAAAACTAACAGTCAGTGAATTATAAGCTGTAAGCTTATGTCAGTACAAGTGGTTGAGAAGACACATGGTATGATATTACTATCATACATGTACCACAATATAAGCATTTTGTTCAAAATTGATTGCCTTACCTCAGAACCCTTAAAATAATGATCCAAAAGAATACACCTTTAAACAATATTCAACATCCATCTTTCAGATTTCCAGTACTACAATACACAATCACATGTATGACATTAAAGCCTTTTGTTCACTATCTAACACAACATATAGTTCAACTATTGCACACACACATGTCCCCCCCCCCCCCAAAAAAAATCCCACCCACTATGCAGTCAAAAACTGTCTGTTTTACAGGATTGCTTAGCTGAAACATCAAACCCCAGAAATCACTCTTCTTACATGCACATGTTAATTATACAATGTATCTGAAAAAATATGTTTAAGAATTGAAATTTGATACCCCCCAAATGCATTATACAAATAGTAACTTCACAGAATATCACTACTAAATCTGGAATTCCTTGTATGGGATAAGAATGGATAGTATTGTACCTATATTCAGGAATGTAGTAGTAGAAGAAATATTGTTTTCAATCAATGTCTATACCTAGTTAAAAAAACTTGGACAGTACTATAACCTTTGAATACACAATCTGTAAATTCACATAATCTCAACCAATCATTTATCAAGCCTGTCACTGTTGTCAAGGAATTTACAGATCTGGATTTGAAAATTGAAATAATTTTTTTTTTCTTTATCATCATATTATGTAGCTAAGCTTTAGATGAACATCATGTTTTTCTTGGCTTATTTTTCTTTTTAGATGACTCTGTGAACCCCGCAGAGTATGTGGTTGGCTCACTGGACCCATTGCTACTGGCGAGATCGCTCTGACTGGCGGCGATTAAAGTCTTGGCCTGGATCATGGTTTTTGATAAAACTGGCAATAACTGAAAATAGATTACATGTATGTTACTCTCTTAACGGAGATTTTCTTATCTAATTTCAGTAAGAGTTACGTGAATGTTTTGATAGTTTTGTTTCTCGAAGAGGATCAAGAAGACAGTGAAAATTTGTATTCATGGACTGGAGCACAGTTGCAAGGAATTGATATGTTAAACCTAAAGCTCACTGTGACAAAATGTCCGGTTCTAACTTGGTTACCCATGTCAGAAATACCAACATGTACTGCAGTGATTTCACAAGGATTCATTCAATACTAATTTTCGTTGAGAATAAGAAGGAAATTAAGTGATCATCAAAGTGCAGTTTCCATTTTAAAGGAATGAGAAAAGGAAAGTTGTCCATGAATTTTCTTATTGAGAATCCATGAATTTACATAAGAGAAATGCTATTTTGGCAATAATACAAAATTTTGATGCCAGTAAAAATTAATGAAACCACTTTCCATATCAGTTTCTCTGAATATCAAGATTGAGTAATCACCTTTTGGTAATTATAAATGGCCACTCCCAAAATGATTGCCAATGGTAGGGCCAACACAGAACCCTGGCTCAGCTCTTGATCTAAAGATTTCCTCTGAAAAAAAAAATTAAAAGTATTAGAATAAAACAAAGTGAAAACAAAAACTTACTTTATAGATAGTACAAGGTACATGTAAACTGCAATAATTCTTATAAAATATACTACTGTAGAATCATTTAAATTCGTGGGGGCCAATTTTCGTGGATTGCTGAATTTTTACGGGTTCGTGGGGACTTAATTTCGTGGATTTATATATTTGTAAGAAAGATAACTCTGGGATGTATAGTTGTCTTTATTCGTTGAGGATGTAAATTCGTGGGTGAGGGGTACCCAAAAATTCCACGAAAATTGAGCCACCACGAATTCTACTGATTCCCCATTAGTATAGACTGAAGACATATAGATTGAGATGTAAACAGGCATCATACACTCGGTGTCTGACTGCTTGAGTGTTAACTGCTTGAAAATAGGGGCATGACTTTTCCAATTGGGACAAATTAGTGACATTTGGCTGGAATTTTGGGGAAAAAAACCAAGATTTATTTATGTAATTGATCATTGTTCATTATCTTCACCTTTTTCATAATTCTAAAGAGTTAATAATATTCAGAAAATACTGTAAGTACAAAAAAAGCTAATAAGATCTAGTATTCTATCAGACATTTATTGCCTTTTCAAGTGAATTGGAACATTTCTTTCCTTTCCAAAAACAGGTGTTCACAACTTCACATGCAATAATGAATTTGCAGTGTTTGCCTAACAAAGCTGTGACCACTTATTTAACTTTCTTTAGTAAACAGCTCTAGATCAACAAAATGTTTCTTTTAAACCAACACCAGTTGTATGAATATAAGCCTATAAAATATGTTCTCTATATTTACCAAATGGTTCTGGAGAAGCAAAAAACATTGTAACGTTTTCTTACAGACTGACAAACAATCTGTAATCAAAGAGTTCACTTGTCCTTCAGCTCAGGCAAGCTAAACTTGTAATTGAAATTTATTTTTCTGTGACATGTAAAACTATGCATATTAAAGCTTTGATTACTTGGAGAAAACAGTTATTTGGAGCTTACCTTCGGCGTGAAATGGAATGTGAAGTGTTTATAGGACTTGTTGGTCTGGAAGCTGATCTCCGTTAATTCATACTCGTATGCCGCTCTAGACAGGGTACTCTCCAGTCGAATCAAGTATTTCTAAAACAATTAAACATCCTGACTTTAAATGCTACCCAATATATTGCTAATAAATGGTGTAGATGTGTTTTTATATGACACTTAATACTTTAATAGGGATAGGGGGAAAATATTTATTAAGATTATTGTCATTAATTTCAGACGGCCTCTTTTTAGGTCTGGTTTCAGACCTGTCTCAGGGTCCCCTTCAATGTCACAAAATTCACAAAGTGAATTGACCAAACACAAGAATTCTAGAATTTGTTAGAAACTTAATACATGTGTACCTCGTTCGTCATCTGTAGTGACGGCAGATAGAAGAAAGACACAGGGCCGAGGTTAGATGTGTGTATTGGAGAATCAGGGTTGTCATCTCGATACAGGCGCACCTAAAACACAAAATACACACACGGGATTACTTGCATACTTATTACACTCTGCTTTACCATGCTGTATGAGACACACTATTCACGTACTTCGAGATGTGAGAGGAATTCGTCTGCAGTGACCCTACACGAACCTTGAGATGTGAGAGGAATTTGTCTGCAGTGACCCTACACGTACTTTGAGATGTGAGAGGAATTCGTCTGCAGTGACCCTACACGTACCTTGAGATGTGAGAGGAATTCGTCTGCAGTGACCACATTTCCAGTGATGTCCATCTGGTTGTTACGACGGAAAGCAATGATGTTAATGCTGGTGAAATCAGACTTCTCCACCTGAAAGAGATTTGATTTCACAGACATTAGTAGTCGAGGTTTTGCAACAATTTAAAAAACATGGCACATCTGGCACTCTTGAGACTCATTTGATTCACAATAATCTTTAAAGACATGTTCATGACCTGTGTCTTTAAACACTAGAATTTTCTCGCTACACAGTGCAGAAATTGTACTCACCAGCAGTTCGTGGAATTGTGGGGCAGCTTTTTCAATGTGTGGATTGACCTCAGATTTCAAACGAATCTGATATGTACACTTTGGCTGCAATACACATACATGTTTTAAAATTCTATAAACAAATGAAAGAAAAAGTTAGCAAGCTCACATACCCTACCACGAATGGCAATACTACACATAATGAATGGCAGTGCTATGCATAAATTATAACAAATTTATACCTTTAAATCTTATTTTTAATTTAAATGGCAGCATGTTGGGAATATGGAAATGGCATTACTCTAACATCATATATGTGAAGCTGTTTTTCTTTTTGAATATATTATGAGGTCATTACAGAAGCCAAACATCTAACATTCAAAACGGCATAACTTCCAGAAAAATATCAAATCAGAACTTCATGTGAATATGCACATGCCCATATTATATGCAAAGATGCATGAAATTCTGTTCAGTGTTTTCAGAGAAGTTGAGCTGACAAATTGTTTCAGTAGTAAATGTATATTTTATTTTGGCTAAGCTTCTAAGTTCAAAAGAGGCACAACTCCCAGAAAAAAAAATTGAATAAGAATTTCTATAAATATGCACATCTACACAACAAGTCCTTATTAGCTACAAAGTTTTATGAAATCCTGTTAAGCGGCTTCAGGAGTTGCATTGACAACAACAGGGTTGATAGACTGACTGATGGACAGGTCGAAAAGATTAAACTTAAACCGTCTGCAACTCCTTGTGTGGGGTATAATCACAACTCCACTATAACCATGCTAATCCAAAATTATTATTCTGTCCTGGGAGGATTAAAGAGCTATCAATATATTTATGCAGAAATATCAAAGATGAAATTGTGTTATGGAGAATACATCAAATTTATTCCCACTTCACAGCCTATGTAATTTGATTGAACAGTAAATTACTAAGTAAAGTTTGCAAATGTCAGTTTCTTTGAATATACCTAGTTTGCTCAATAAGTTATAGTGTAAATAATTTGTCTTTCCATCATGTAACCTGCTGTGAGCATACAGGGGAAATAACTATACAAATCCATGGAATTAAGACCCTGGGGCCCATTTTACAAAGAAATTTACGACAAAGTCGCAAGTTTTAAATTGTATTACACAGTTATTGCTTTAAATGAATGAATTAAAACTTCTAAGGCTTAATTTTTCACATTAAAAAAAAATTTATTTTGCATTTGGAGTGAATGACCTTACAATAAACTGGAGAATTCCAGCATGTAAAGTTGGTTGTAAGTCGTAAGTTGTTTTGTAAAACACGTCCCAGGTTTACACTGGAGACAGTACCTGCAGTCCCCTGATCCGGTAGGAGCCAGTCGAGTCCGTTTTGCTCTCTTCCTGGTTACACTCTGGTTTGTCCCCCACCGCTTCCACAATCACTCCTTGTTCTGCTTCACCATTCAGTGATGTCACAGAACCATAGCAACTGCCAGTAAAAGTCCAATATCATAATCAAAATGTGAAAAGCATTGGCTCCATTACCAATTCTAATTATAAATATACCATAACGACTAGTATTTGTATACTGTTTTTTCAATTAATGATTAGCCATATATATATTATATATATATCTGTGTGTACATGTATTATCGATAGTTTTGTATATGTGTGTGTGTGTTGAATTAGGCCACAGTACATGTATTATAGATAGTTTTGTAAAATCTTTGATATGAAAACATCTATCTACATGGGGGAGCATTAAATGTCTCACGAAAAAAAATTCCATGGTAACAAAATTGCAGACTGACCTAAAGGCGACACGAACTCCTTTAATGTTGATCTTCATGGTGGTTCCCTCCAAAACATCAATAATCTGGGAATTTGGCTCAAACTTGTACTCCTTCATCATTGGACGCAGGTAATACTGGCTGGGACTCTGTCATCGTAAACAGTGATCAAATCACTTTCACTTTTCAAATCATAATAATCATCATAATAAATCTGATGTCACATAATTTGCTTACAACAAACAGTCAAACACTTTTAAGTCCTTTTTTCACCAAGATGCATGCTCAATACAAATCTTAATTCATATACATTTACAATACTCCATAAAGTGTACAGCGTATCCCAATACATGTAATGCAACAGGAATCAACTGCGATGTTAATTTCAAGCAAGGGAAGTTAACGTAGAAAACAGTAATGTATTTGAAAGTATACAAGTCGGAGCAGTAACTTGTCCAATTTTTGGAGTATTGGAAGAGGATACATTGCATTCTCACGGTTTATCCAGAGATCCCATGCTATATGCGAGTAAGATTACTACACATTTATTCAGAAGAAGCCTTTTTTGTAAAATCAGATACCGTGGAATCCTCATTGTTCGTGGGGGATTGATGTTCGTGGATTTCAGGGGTCTTTCTTAACCTTTAATTTCCTCGAACATTTTAAAACCAGGTAGAGATAATAATAATAATGATAATAATAATGATAGGTTTTATATAGCGCCTTTTCCAGCGTATGCTGCTCAAAGCGCTTTACAATAATTAATGTACATTATTACCCCGGCAGACCTTATATCAATCTAGAACTTTCTCAGCCTCTTAGGAAGCATACAGTGCAAGCTGCCATTACAAGCGCTAGAGCACTAACATTCTAACAATATCTTTCACTGTCTATAGCCAGGTACCCCTTTTACACTTGGGTGGAGTGAGGAAATTCATATAAAGTGCCTTTCCCAAGGACACAATGTCAGCCCTGCCGCGGCCAGGACTCGAGCCCACGACCTTTCGGTCGAGAGTCTGACGGCCTAACCACTCGGCCACCGACACTCTCCTGGTGACATTGTATCATTTACCCACGAAATTACGTCCCCTTGAACCAGCAAAATATTGCTTACCCACGAACATAGGCCCCCACGAATTAAAATGATCCCACAGTAGTCTGAGTTTATAGTTATCCTTAATTAATACGGAGTGAAGTCCCTTAAGCATTTGTGATTTTACATTCTCGTGAATTGACATGAAACAGCAAGTTACCAAAAATGAGACAATCATTCCTAAATACTGATAAAATACTGCTAGTTTGACTGGATCTTGAGGATCGTTAAAACTCTTTCCAACTGTAATACCAATGTGGTCTTAATTCTGTAGATTATTTCATTTATTTTAAAGAAGACAAAGAATTAGCTTTGAAAAAGAGGTATAATTCATGGCAAAGCAAGATTTTCAATCTTCAACATAAACTTAATTTGACTTCTTTGAATGTTTCTCATAAGGAGTTTAAATGTAAGCTTAATAAAACTTTTGCTGACATGACCAATGAAAAAAATCTCATTATCAGGAAAAACTTTATTTCTATAGTAAAATCTTAAATTGTAATGAATATAAAGTGCAGATTACTTAGTTTCCTTTGAAAAAGTGTGAAAGATCACAGCTTACAAAATTAAGAATAAATGCACATTCACTATCTATTGAAGCAGGCAGATATTGTAAACCAATAATCCCGAAGGAAAAACGTATATGTTATGCTTGAAAATTATTTGTTGAAAACAAAAAACATTTTGTACTTTACTGTCCTGTGTATGACAAACTTCGATTTCAATATTTATGATATTTTTAGTGATAAATTATACTGTGGTACTGATCACATTAAAGAAATTGTTAACCCATGTGATTATAATATTACAAAACGTTTGTATAACTATTTAGATAGATGCTTTATGCAGAGAAAACTAATTCATGGACTTTAAAGAACCGTATGAATATGTCTTATATATGCTATAGTCATTGTGCCATAATTTTTCTTTTTTTTCCTTTCCCTTTTGTTATATGTTATTTGTTTTGCTATTTTGACTGTATGCCAACATGGTGATGTCAACAATAAATAAATTGAAAACATTATTTGACAGCATTTACATGTATATAGTGTATGTATTATACAATTTACAAAATTACTCGTACAGCTGTAGGTGGTTAAAATATATCAACATTAAATGATGAACTATACAAAACAATGTTTCAGTGATGAAAAACGCAACATCATAATTTTCAAAAAATGGCAAAATTTTGAATTAAAACTGACTTGTATTTACTACAAAACAGGAGGCAAATGTAACAAGAGGCCCACAGACTACAGCGCTCACCTGAGTCACCATGACCCCAATGGAAACAAGCTATATGTTAATTTGTGTTATCCTGGATAAATAAAGGCTATTATTATTACGACCCTGCAGTTCTTCTTTAGATGATGTTCAAAAGACCTTTACCCTCTATAATCCCATGACAAATTTTGACCCCAACCCAGTCCCAAATCCACACAATCAATATGACTAACATGACCATGCTGTTCTGGAGAAGATAATTTTTAAAAGATCTCCCCCCCCCCCCCCCTCTTCATGTATTATGTAAAATTTCACTCCTGATTTTAGCCCACCCTTACCAATGGGTCCAAAAAAAATCCCACCTAAATTCGGAACGTTTGCATAATGTTATGATTTTGTGTGGCCCTGCTACTCTTGACTTCTTTTGTTTTCAGATTTCCTATACAAGTATCTTCTCATGTAAAACTTTGATTGCCAATCTAAGCCTACACTACCCAAACATAAATCTGCACCACATTGGAATGCTTGCATATCATTATATTTATTGAGTGGTTCTTTATAAGAAAATTTCATAGATTCCAATATAAAACTGTGATCCTCTATTGAGACCCCATCTTACCACCCCCCCCCCCCCCCCCCCCCCCAATCTCCTTGGCCAGGACTTGCAGAAAATTGAATCTGTGTTACCTGAGGAGTTTGCATATTAATGATGACAAATCATGGCCCGCTGATATTGAGTCATATATTGCCATGTAATTTGAGAATGCTTACATATTGATATGACTAATCATGATCCTGCTGCTCTTCAGAAGATTTCTAAAAGATTTTCCCCCTATAAATTCCCATTTATCTTTGTTCCCCTATTGGCTCAGGTGAGCTAGAGATGACTATAATATGACAATTAAGAACGTTTGAAATGCTGGGACTTAGAAAAAGCATCATCATAAGCTTTCTTATAAAAATGTAGGTTCTTCAGAATGTTGACAACTTCCTTCTACAATAATGCTCCCTCCTTCACTGTATTTTTAACAGCTTTATTTACCACACAGTGCACCCACTCACCAGACCAATGAACACAATGGTTCCATTTTCTCCGGTGACGTTGTTGCTGCGGTACTCCTTGCCACCACTTAATGACAGCAGGACGTCAGACAGTGGCTTATTGTCCTCATCTACAACCTACAATAAACAAAAATATCAATAAAGTCACTAAAATCAGTCCAGCAGTTATTACATTAATTTGCATCAGAACAATTTCATAGTTGATATTCTAACAAATATAAACAGCTCAAAATATGCATTTCATACAAGTAAAGGACAAGATCAAAAGTTTAATGTCTGACCTAAAAAAACACCAAAACAACTAAATTCACATAGTTTTCACCGGGTCCCCCCCTCCACCCCCTTAATACAAATATGATGATTGTTGAAAGTAACAGATTAATAAGTAAAAACATATGAGTATAAATAACATCCTGTATACCTTTTATACTGTTTAATCGCAAATGAAAGTGAACATTAAAACTATTAAATGATCATTAAAATGTAATATCATCATGTGGTTTTTTTAAACTCTTAACTTATCTTTTTTTTCCCCATATAAGTGTCATCGATGTCGAATGACAGAAACTTATGGGGAATTTTTAACCACCACCCTCCCCCTAACTATTTGAATTTAGATTTTTATCTGATATCAACCTTTTGATCTCGCCCGTAAGCTTCTACCAGTTTGTTTACAGTAGCTAATTCCTAAGTGACGGACCTGAACCGAGATTTCCCCCAGCTTGGACGCTGTGAATACCAAAGGCTCCTCTTTCTCTTTCTCCAGTATGTACCCTGCCTTCTCTGCGGCCACTGCGTATTCTTTTTCTCGGTGTAGAGGACCAATTCTGACAGGACAGAGATAAATCACTCAATAAAAGCATCCCCCAAAACCAGTCCTCATCATCATGTCAAAGAGTAACAAGATGTGTAGAGGACCAATTCTGACAGGACAGAGATAAATCACTCAATAAAAGCATCCCCAAAAACCAATCCTCATCATCATGTCAAAGAGTAAAAATTTCTTTACTAGAATTATTTGACAACATATTGTAAAATTTCAATTTGCAATCTGGCCAAAAATAAATGAGCAACACAAGATATTGCTAGGAATCAATTTTCGCAAGTTTGTACTCTCAAAACTAGAGGTGTCCTAATGGCATAATACCTCCTAGCAGCACTCATCCACATTGGGGCATATTTTGAAATATTGTATAGCTGAAGACCAGGAACAGTTTCACCATTCATGTTTTCCCTGATTACAAGTTACAATAAATCCTTTGACCTCACTTTTTATCAATATTCAGGATGTAAGAAATCAATCTGAAAATTCCAGGTGCAAAAGTTTACACAGTATACAACATTTGCACAAATGGTAAAAAGTAAATGAACTATTAGAAAATCAACAGACAAATGCATCTATTGACAGATGGACAGACAAATGAATGGACAGAGTGAAACCAATATATCTCCCAAGACAGACAGACATGGTGAAACAAATTCACCCCAAAAGTTTTTTGTAGGGAAGGATACTGGCAGAGTGTACAGAAATATGAAAAAATAACCACAAATGGCCTTAACATTCTCAAAATTTAACAAATCAATCTGAAAATACCAGGTGCACATTGTAAAAGTGGAATACATTATGTTTAATTTCATTAAGTTTAGAATTAAAGAATCTTGCAAACATTAAACCATCATGAACTTTGCAGACATATCTAAGTAGCAGCAGGTGCTTAAATTTCCTGATGAACCACATCATGCTTCACAAAGATTCATTTACTGGGAGTAACTGTATCAAAACAAGAGATGTTTGTAAAACACATATGCCCCCCCCCCCCCTCCCATGGCGCAAAATTGAAAAGGGTTATACATACACATCATTTAATTGATAGTAGTATTATCAATTCAAAATATTGAGCAGACAATTTCTTCCTTTGTCAAGAGTGGAATGATCATTTGACCTAAAAATCAATAGGGGTCATCAACTCCTGAAGATGTAACAGTGTACCAAGTTTGATGTCTGTCAAGCAAAGGGTTCTCAAGGTATTGAACGTACATTATATATTCCTATGTCCAGTTTGACCCGTGAACTTTGACCATATGACCTCAAAATCAATAGGGGGTCATCTTCTCCTGAAGATGTACCAGTGTACGAAGTTTGATGTCTGTCGAGCAAAGGGTTCTAAAGATATTGAGTGGACAGTATATTCTTATGTCCAGTTTGACCCTTGACCTTTGACCATGTGATCTCAAAATCAATAGGGGTCATCTACTCCTTAAGATGTATCAGTGTACCAAGTTTGATGTCTGTCAAGCAAAGGGTTCTCAAGATATTGAGCGGACAGTATATTCCTATGTCCAGAGTAGATTGACCCTTGGACCTGAAAAACAATAGGGGTCCTTTCTTCTCATAACCAACCCACATATGAAATATCATTACAATCAAGTGAATGCTTCTTAAGATATTGAGCGGACAACATGTGGTCTACCGACCGACCAACCGACCGACCGACAGGTGCAAACCAATATGCCCATCTTCTTTGAAGGGGGGCATAATAATATAAAGATTTATAAAGAATCTATTACAAGTTGTCTTTTTTTCAGTATTATGGTGACAACACGAAAATAGGATTAAATCACAAGTTAGTTTCTGGATACGTTTGTTACGAATAATTCCTCTTAATTTTCTTCTGCTTCAGACAAATTTGTAGATAAACAAATCACACAACAAACTGAAATTTTCAATAGATCATATCCATGCAGGAGCTGTACTAATCCTCAGCGCAAGGTTCTGTTCTATGTGTCCATAATAGAAACACAGTGAATATCAATAACAAGAGAATCGCAAATGGTACATCATATGCCCGTCAGACAGTGATGACAAAATTTCAGTGCACTATCTATATCCATAATGAGAAAAAGTCCAGGAAACAATTCGACCTACTTTTAGTTCTAAAGTAGGTCAGGTGCACCAATTAAGCTGAAATTCAAACTGAATGTGTATTTCTATGAGAGGAAAGTAATGACTAGATTTCAGGGCAATCCCTGTATGTAAAACTTATACGGTACCAATTTTGATGCACCAGATGCGCATTTCGACAAATAATGTTTCTTCAGTGATACTCAACCGAAATGTTTGAAATCTATAGCTAAAAAAAATCTGAAAAACTGTTTGACCTACTTTTAGCTCTAAAGTAGGTCACAGTGCACCAATCCAAATGAAATACAAATATAACTTGTATTCCTCCAAGAGGAAGCTTGTGACTAAATTTCAGGGCAATATCTGTATCCATAATGAAAAAAAAGTCTGGAAAAACTGTTTGACCCACTTTTAGCCCTAAAATAAGTCACAATGCACCAATCCAGCTGAAATGCAAACTCACTCTTATGATTCTTGAGGGAGAAATTGTGACCAAATGTCAATGCTGTACATGGATCCATTGCAGAAAAAAGTTGGGGAAAACACCTGAATGCATGGACAGCCGGACGTACAGCCAGCCGGACACACGGACGTACAGCCAGCCGGATGCACGGACAACCTGATGTACAGCCAGCTGGACACACGGACAGCCAGATGCACAAACAGCATGCCGGACACATGGACAATGCCATAACATAACACATTCTGTCTGACAAAGGGGCGTATAAAAATAAAAAACTATATAATGCTAATGTTGTGAATTGTTGATCATAGCAACTGTTATATTTCACATGTACATAATAATAATAATAGCCTTTATTTATCCAGGATAACACAAATTAGCATATAGCTAGTTTCCATTGTGGTCCTGCATTAAAACATATACACAAACATAAAATTAACATCTAAAATTAGTATCTAAACATGAATATGATATAAAAGGAAAAGGGAAAAAAATATAGCATAAGACACACCTAATTAGTGATAAAATTATTACCTAAATATGAATACATGACATAAAAGGAAAGAAGAAAAAAATAGCATAAGACACACACACACACACGGTGCACAACTACATTTGGCACACCTAAACAAAAAGAGGAAAGCACGATGTCTAAGTGCTACTTCTATGAAAATATTCCATCAGATACATAGCTTTAAAAATGCCAACCGACCAACCGAACCAGAGCTTCGAACATTTTGAGACAGTTTGTTCCAAAGGAATGCAGAAGAGTAGCTGTATGAACGTTTTAGCTCTTGGTAAATATAATAAATTAGACATATGATCATTGGACCTGGTTTGGCGGCAACTCACATCTCTTGTATATTTAAACATGTTTAGGTAATTTGACATTTGATTATCTAAAACTTTGAACAGAAAGACAACCTTTCTAAACATAAAATAATCCTTAATTGGCATCCAGTTCAAACAAGAAAATAAAAAGCCAGAAGAGGTCCTGATATCTCAAATATTTATGAAATTTTTTTCTAAATATAGTTGATTTTGTACGTTACACCAGACAGTACAGCAGTAAGTAAAATGTGGAAAAACAATACTATTAAAAACCTTGATAAGTGCATTTGGTGGCATAAAATAACTCACTCTCTTAAGTACAGCAAGTTTTCTTACAGTTTTCTTTGAAATAAACTCCACGTGTGCATCCCATGATAAAGTATTATCTATATAAACAGCTAATAGTTTAGCCTGCTTCACAAATTCAATTTGTACACCATTAAAATCTATATATTTAGCATTAGACATTTTCGTAACCTTTGAGACGTGCCAATAAGCATACAATTTGTTTTTTGAAGATTTATAATGAGCTTATTTTTAAGCATCCATTCTGTACCCAACTTAAGGTCCTCTTGCAATTTTAATTCAATTACATCAACAGATTTATCACTCACATCCTGTGAAGTGTCGTCTGCATACATTGTAACTGAAGAGTGTTTGAGACATTTACACTTAATATACATGATTTACTTATCTAATTCTATTGTTTATATCTTTATAACTGTGTTGTTTTAATATTGTGATTAAATGTTGTTTAATGTGATATATGTACATGATGTACATGTAAATGGTGTTCAATTTGATAATTGGATAATATCTATTAAACATGTTACTGAAATCTGAACAAAGAGGTATAGCACTTTTGCTGACGAAACGGCCGACTCAGAAATCTAAAGGGAAAACACCGGTTTCCAATAATACATTGGTGTGTTATTTTAAATAGAAGGACAACGTTTTTAATGTTTCGTTAACAAAGATAAATAACTGCCACAGTTTAGCATTACTGACATTTATATAGTCGTTCTTTAATCAATAAACCATGTTCCTATGTGGAATGATGAACAGTACAATATTTTCATAGGTGCATTCATATCACACAACAACCCTTTTACATATGGCATTACTTAGCTCACTGTCTTTTTCTGACATGGTTGCAGCACCTTTAATAGATTTCATCAGTTCATTTGCCTTTGGTTGATAATTTGAGTGTTTAGCTTTGCCTAAATATGATATGACAGTTGCTACATGAGTTTTTATATTTACTTTTGAGAAATCAAATCGTATAACAATTATTTTCCTCCCTTGACCTTTTTTTACTTATTACATGCTGTGCATTTGTGCCCCTTTCTTGTACTATTTATTTAGCTTTTCGTTAGTCACATTACGCTTTGAAAATCCTGTGCACACAGGAACAGGTTAGTGTAAACAAACGGAACTACAGTGATCTCAGAATAAATTCGTAACTTGCAAATATTTGAAGTTATGATGAAAATGACTAATATTTGTTAAAATATATGTATCACATTTATACCCCCCCCCCCCCCAAATACATTGAAAAAATATTGGACTTGAACTCGGAATGCTTGCTTAAGTGTAAGATTACCGAGCACCTAAACCACTAGGCCACCAAGGCATGTAAGTTAAAAGGTTTAACGTTTGACAGGCTGCTAAATCTTAAGGTAAATTTTGAGAACAAATTTTTCATATTTCAGCCATTTTCATCAAGAGGGCCATCTTAAACCAAATTTCCTCCAATGGACTTATGTACAGTCATACTCAAGTAAAACAATTTCAGTGTTTTATTTCTGGTTTAGGGTGGCCTTTTGCAACAGTTTGCAATTTTTTAGGCCCATTACGTTACATCTACTATATACTCTATATAATTACGGTGATGTTTATGCTTATCAAATATAGATACTATCAACATATTATTGAGTAATTTGGGTAAACACAAGTATAAACTGACAGAATATTTGTAAAAAATGATATTCAAGAAAAAAGTGTTTGTGTAGACGAAATTGCATACCAAGTGCGCTATACTTCTTTTGTAAAGGTCTTCGGCTATAAAAATTCGTTACAGTCAGTTTGGGATATATCATGGAGTCATCCAGGGTGTGAAAAGGAAATCCATACTGGGTGAGGCGAGTCGAGTCCCAATACAAAGAACAAGGTACGAAGGCCCAAAAATTTTCTTTCTATAAAATGTGTCTGGAATTAACCTTAATAAGCGTTTTAAGAAAGTAAAATATATGCCAGGTATACTATGTCAACAAAATCAGAATGATATTTCTAATTGGATAGCATTATGACATCATGAATAAGACATTTCCCGCCTTTTTTTCAAAATAAGCCTGAAAACTGTCAAATGTCATACAGATTATTGCTCAGGAAAAGATGTACGCATTTGTCGAGCAAAATAAAAATGATATATATTGTGTATTCTAAGATGAAAAGCATACTTGAATATGAATTTGCTCGACGCATGCGCTGTATGTTTTCTGAAAAGAAAACCATCTGAATTTGTGGATATTTTCATTGAAAATGGCATTTTTGCAATTTTATGCCAACTTCTAGCTCTCGTCATATGACACAAATCATTTTGCTGATCAAACTGAGCGGATTTTGGGTTTGCTAATCCATTCCTTATTTGAATGCCAGGGATTGAGCTCCAAGTGAAATCATCGATATTTTGGGCCAAATGACTTTAGAAACGGTACCTACTTCTTTCCACTTCACACCCTAGAAGACTCCATATCATGTTATTATGTCCCAATGTGTAACTAACAGTATACAATATTTCCACAAAACCTGGTAAAAAGTAAATGAACAGCCCTCAAGAAAATTTCTGAACTAAATGTGTTTATAGATGGGACAGACAGATGAACAGCGTGAAACAACAACACTCTCAACTTTATTTGCAGGGGACATAATTATATGAAAATAAAAGCTTCTCGAAGAAAACCAGATCTACAATATTTTGACCTAGAAATCTGTACCTTCTATAAACCTCAGTTCATCAGTGTACGAGTAGGTGGTACAAGAATTTAGGGATTTACATGAACTTTGACCTACTTGAACTCTCCCGACTCTGGTGTTTCTACAACGATGGGATCTGCCGTGCCGTCTACATGGCTGACAGTCACTGTGACTCCTGCCAGTTTGGGTTTAATGCTTCCTATGATAAACATCCCTCTCTTCCCGACAAACTTCACTGCCTCCCCAGGGCAGGTGTCTACAATTTCGGTTAAAAAAAATCTTTAAATTCATCAAGAAATTTTCTTGCTGAAAAACTTAAGCTCTCTGGGAAAAAATTGCGACAAACCAGAGAGCTACAGATCCACCCCTTAAAAAAATCTGCACAATAAATTGATGGTTTATATAAGAAGTGGATCTCTGTCTATCTAATTTTTTCCCCAGAGAGCTACAGTTCTGCACCTAGAAATTTTCTATATGCAAATTATATTATCACAAAGGCACTACAAAGCATTTCCATGTTGTAAGTACTGTATCATTATATCAATATATGATTAATCACATTTCAATACAGCACCACAAATGGGTCCCACTTTGTGGCAGTATTAGCCAAGGTCCATAACTCTTACAAAAAAAAAAGGTCAACAAAGAAGAGACTCAACCCATTGATATAAGTTCAAGTACATGTAAAAAATTTCAATCCAATAGCTGCAGTGTTAGCCAAAAAAAGTCCAGAAAACTGTCAATGCACTCGCACATGGACGCACAACAGGGTGATCACTATAGGACTCTTGCCTACAGGTAGAACCTTGATTATCAAATGTTAAAGTCTGGCTTTAAATTCCTACATAAAAACTTACCACCTACAACCATAACCTCCACTGAACCTGGGCTGAACAACAGCTCCTTAGATTTGACAGCGAACATCATCTTCTCATTAGATCTACAAAATTAAAAAGCCACCTCAATTTTCTGATCATTACTTAAATCAATATTCTTTTGCTATTTGTTTCTCATTTACGAGTACCTTGCCAAATGCTGGAACTTGTATACGAAGGTTCCTTTAGTTTCCTCTATGACGGTGAGAGGACCCAAAGACAATGTCTCCGTGTCCATACTGGACCTGTCAACAGCAAAAAAAATGAAAAATAAAAAAAAAATACAACTTTGCCCTTTGGTTACTGGAATTTAATCTTCTTGTGAGGAATAATGAAATCAATCTCTCTGCATTTTATGAAATTCAATTAACATGTCATAATCTCTAATTAATTCAACATTACACTGAAATAAACTTCTAGAAATGATTTCAGTTTGTGAAGAGTAATGTCGTATATTGATTGATAATGAAGGATTAATTAAACAATTCCAACACTTACGAGATATCTATCATGATATCTTTAACCTTTTCTTCGGCTGTAACTGTGCCCTCCACAAGATGTGTTACTGCTGTCAGGGCCAGTAACTCTGGGTTACCACTAGAATAGTAACAGAAATACCTTGGTCAAAATTGGAATTTACTTTTAATACCGTTTCTGGCACATGCGTCTTTCAGAAATTCATAAAATGACAGATTTAGTTCATAGTTGTCGGCATCTATCCCACCCTCAATTCACAAGTGTCCACAGCTATAATCCGGCATACAAAAAAACATAACAAAATCATATATTAAGCAGTCCTTTTTTACTGAAGTCAACTAGAATGAGGCAGAGTCTTATCTTGCCAACAAAAAATGGTCAGAATTAATATTTAGATTGAGATTACATGTGTTGAATATGCATGTAACTCTTATCAATATACAGTAAGTGATAAATCATGAACTTTATCCAATGGTATCACTGCTTAAATGAGAAATAGTAACTAGATTGATCTTTAATTTTATATCAAGACTCTTATCACATTTTTCAAATGATGCTTTGAATTTTTCTTTTTGTCTTATTTCTTCTTTTATCATTACAAGTTTGGTCAATATGGCTTACATCCTTGGGAACTGGGAATGAACTCAATTTAAAAATGCACACACCAACTTTGTTACGGTAAAATTTCAAAATTCGCTAACATACGTGTCGTAAATGTATTCTTCTTTTTCAAACTTGTGACAGGAGTCTGGTCTCAGATTGTAAACGCCAGGCTGTGCCAAACAAAATCGATTTGTGCCTTTATTCAAGTTGAAAGACCCTACAGACCCCGCCTTCTTCTCATGTGCAAAATGCTAAAATATAAATATTATTTGCTATATACAGTATGTATGGTAAGGATTTTGATTTAATACAAAATAAACAATGCTTTGATTGAATTTCAATGTATCACACTTATGTAATGAACCTGGCCGTCCATTGCCTGAATATTTCTGTTATCTATATAGTAGGATTTAAATAAATACAGGATCTGATGACTGTCTAGAAAGGTTCACCTACCAGTATGATTTCATGCGAGATCGTACATTTCAGGATATACCCAGTCTGGGTGAAATCCACGTTAGTGACATCACTACTCTTGACTTCAATCTCCAAAGTCTTGTCTTTCCAGCACCACGTGTCATGAAGAAGGGTCACTAAGGGAGAAAAATGCCACATATTCTACAATTCTAACCCCTCAATCTTGGGATGTGTAGGATAATGAAAACCTTGTCTTTATTTTCCGACAAAATCTTTGAGACTGAAGGGGTCATTCTCCAAGAAATTCCTCTGACAGTCATTATTTCTTCAACAAATGTCAAATACTGAAACTTTTGTACCTTTGTATTTGCCTGGTAGAACATTTTCAAACTGGAACACAGTCTCTTTTGAACCTTCCTTGGCCTACAAATAAGATATCATGATTTTGTTTGACTAAGTGTGTAACATGTTAAAGGCAGTCTGTGTATGTCTGACTATATTACAGTATAGGACAGTCTGTGTATGTCTATATTACAGTATAGGACAGTCTGTGCATGTCTATGACTATATTACAGTATAAGACAGTCTGTGTATGTCTATATTACAGTATAGGACAGTCTGTGTATGACTATATTACAGTATAGGACAGTCTGTGTATGTCTGACTATATTACAGTATAGGACAGTCTGTGTATGACTATATTACAGTATAGGACAGTCTGTGTATGTCTGACTATATTACAGTATAGGACAGTCTGTGTATATCTATGACTATATTCCAGTATAGGACAGTCTGTGTACGTCTGACTATATTACAGTATAGGACAGTCTGTGTATGTCTATGACTATATTACAGTATAGGACAGTCTGTGTATGTCTATGACTATATTACAGTATAGGACAGTCTGTGTATGTCTGACTATATTACAGTATAGGACAGTCTGTGTATGTCTATGACTATATTACAGTATAGGACAGTCTGTGCATGTCTATATTACAGTATAGGACAGTCTGTGTACGTCTGACTATATTCCAGTATAGGACAGTCTGTGTATGTCTATATTACAGTATAGGACAGTCTGTGTATGTCTATGACTATATTACAGTATAGGACAGTCTGTGTATGTCTATGACTATATTACAGTATAGGACAGTCTGTGTATGTCTATGACTATATTACAGTATAGGACAGTCTGTGTATGTCTGACTATATTACAGTATAGGACAGTCTGTGTATGTCTATGACTATATTACAGTATAGGACAGTCTGTGTATGACTATATTACAGTATAGGACAGTCTGTGTATGACTTTATTACAGTATAGGACAGTCTGTGTATGTCTATGACTATATTACAGTATAGGACAGTCTGTGTATGTCTGACTATATTACAGTATAGGACAGTCTGTGTATGTCTATGACTATATTACAGTATAGGACAGTCTGTGTATGTCTATGACTATATTACAATATAGGACAGTCTGTGTATGTCTATGACTATATTCCAGTATGTCTGACTATTTTCCAGTAGAGGACAAACCTGAG